>NC_053389.1:481857563-482157563 GCF_905171765.1 Bufo bufo
AATGGGAAAAGCAGAGTCTCAAGGTTGAGCTATTTGCCGAAACAGTTTTAAAGATGCACTGATGGTTGACGAATACCGTTTTAACTTTCAATGCCATCAATGTGCCATTGAAGGGCTTGAAGGGAAGTGTCCTCCCACTGTAGAAAAAGGGAGACTTTAAAGGATCTCTGCCGTAGTCTTCTTTCATTGCCTTCCTTCTAAGTGCTGGTTTTTGGAACGCGTGGCTGGAGAAAAAGGCAAGGGGCGCCTCTCCTAGAAAGTGCCAGTAAGCTACCGTATTGTTCAAGTGTTGGGATGGAATAGATTTAACTTCATGGAATGCCACAGCCATTACTTGCTTATTTATTGCAAACACTTCAGTCATACAGACTTAAAAACTCAAGGCTCAGGATAACTCTGCCTACATGTATTGTACCTACCTTGTGATATTGGCTGTGTATACATTTTGACACAAGTTGTTAACATTTGTGCATTCTAAGTCTAGTGCCTTTTCACAGGAAAACAGGCATGTTTAAAGAAATATGTGACATATCATCATGAAAAAAAGCATAATTGTAGTTACCAATAGTATGGTGCTTACTACTATTAAAAGAGTTTTCTGGTTTCCCATATTGATGACCTAACCTCAGGATCGGTCATGAATACCAGATCAGCATGGGTCCGACTCCAAGCACTCCTGTTATCAGCTGTTTACCTGCACGGTGTCAACATTGATGCTCGGTTCCATTCAAGTGACAGCAGATCCCCGACTATCTGATATTGTTGACCTATTCTGAGGACAGGTCATCAGTATGGGAAACTGGACAACACCTTTAACTCCTTAAGCAGCCAGCCTAGTTTGGATTTTCCAGCGATTTCTTTTTTTTTTATCTTCTCATTTCAAAAGCCATAACTTTTTTGCTTTTCCTGTATAAATGTTTGTTTATGTCTGTTATGTTATCTTTATTCTACTCGCCAGTATGATTATAAAGATACCAAATGTTTTTTCTCATGTTTAACTACTTTTACAAAATGAAAAAGCTATTTTTATTTTTTTTTTTGAAAAAAGATTACTATGTGTCACCTAATCTGACACCTATAACTTTTTGTTTCTCTACTGACTGAGCTATGTGAGGGCTCGATTGTTGCAGGGATCTTTAGTTCTTTTGATACCATTTTGGCATACATGTGACTCTTTAATTATTTTTATATTACATTTTTTAGGGGAGGCAAGGTGTCCAAAAAACAATACCAGTATTGTTTTTTGTGGAATAACGTAATAGATTGGGTCAGTGGGATCCTTCAGAAGGCGCCTGGCTGCCATGAAAAATACCCAGCACCATGTAATTGTGTTCGCAGGGTGCCGATCAGAGGATAGAGGAAGCTTCCTCCCTCTGTCTAACCTCAGATGCCGCGGCCACTAAAAACTCTGGCATCTGAGAGGTTAAACTGATGTGATCCCAGTGGTGAGTGCCTGATTACAGCTGTATAATACAGCTGGCACCTGCAACAATGGAGTTGACCATCTCCTGAGCCTATGCCATCTGTGTGACATACTAATGTATTACGGCACACAGTATTAAGAATTGTGTCTGTAAATTATTGATTCTTTTTCTTTTTATTCTTTTTATCATTATATATTAAATACAAAGAAAAACTCCAATGAGCTAGACAAATTTACATGGTCGAAGAAAACAAAATGCAAAAAACATATGCCCCAATTAGTGATGAGCGAATCGACTTTGAATGAAACATGCGAAGTCCATTCGCATAAAACTAAGTTAGAATTCTTTACGGAGCAGTATTAGAATGTATTGACTCCTATGAGCTGAAGTTATTACTTCGCAAAGTCTCGCGGAACTTCGGGTAATAACTTCAGAAATTAATTTCTACTGTTAAAAAACTTTTATGCGAATCGACTTCGAATATCCCTAACCATAATCAAACCACATAGTTTTCTTCTTGAGAAGAACTGTTATTCTCTGCCCTCTCCCATTCCCTTTCCCTTTCCCTTTGGATATATATTTGTTTATAGTACAGATAAGACCTTATGGATGGTGCAATGGTAGGAATAGACAACCTTCTTTAGTTTAATTTGTGGGGTACTGCAGAACAGATGTTACTTTGCACTGTCCATATGTTACTCTATGCAGAGAATACTATTGAGCAGTTCATTCACTACAGTGATGAGTGATCAGACTCAGAAAGAGGATGAGTAAAGGTTCATTATAGTAGACCTATACCTCATGGATTAGACAGTGCAGTGTCTTATGTAAACTTTCTGTGAGATTTCATGGATGCATTATAATATTAAATTGCCTGAGGGGTTTGTATAAGTTGAGGATCTGGCTGGTGTTTTTTCAGTCTAAAGATAAATGATATTAGGAAATGAAGTTAAAGTGTGTGTGCTTGAGCAATCCAAACCGAACATTTTGATCTATTATCCTTGGCTGTTTACAGTGCAAAGAAACTTCAATTAAATCTGTTTGACTACTGAACACTGCAGCAGAAACAAGAGGATTTTATAGGAATGAATGCAACAAAAAAAGTATTTAAACGCTATAGACATCTTGAAAAAATTATTTTTATATACAATGATCAGCCATAACACTGAAACCACTTACAGTGAAAGGTGAAGTGAATAACATTGATTTTCCCATGACAATGGCACCACTTAGGGGATGGGATATTGTAGGCAGTACTTGAACTACGAGTTGATGTGCTAGAGCAGGAAAGATTGGCAAGTGTAAGGATCTGAGTGTCTTCAAAGGGGTTGTCCGTCCCTGTCTCCCTGAACATAAAATAAACCCTACTCACTTACCTGCTGTCTTACCATTGCTCCGTTCCCATCCCCGCAGGACCAGAAAGTGGCTTGGCCCCCTAATCACTGTGGCCAATTACAGACTACAGTGGTTACAGTGGCTTGAGCGCTACATCACTGCTATGAAATAGCATTCAAGCCACTGTGACAGCTGAGGCATGTGGGTACTGGAAGTGGCCAGGGACGGAGCAGCAGCAGGACCGCGGACAGGGGAGTGAGTTTATTATGTTCACTTGGACAGGGGAGGATCCCAACAGTTGTCTGCTCCAAGGCCAGACAACCCCTTTAACATGAATTAAATTGTGATGGTGAGATGACTGGCTTGGAGCATCAAAAATAGCAGATCTTGTGAGATATTCCTGGTATGCAGTGTTAGTACTTGTAGATGAATCTGGAATAATCCTCTGGAACTCGTTAAAAAACTCCATTGTTTTTATTGTTAGTGCTTTAAAACCATCCAGGAGCATAAAAATTATACCTGTATTAGATGTAGCAAAACATCCTTCCTCATGCACCTACCAAAAGTAAATCAACAAAGGACAACCAGTGAATACAACAGTCACATTTATGTGTGTGGTTACCAAAAGCTAGCCCATCTGGTCTAATCCCTCACAAATTGTGAAAGTTTAATGCTGGCAATGATATACACTCACCTAAAGAATTATTAGGAACACCATACTAATATGGTGTTGGACCCCCTTTTGCCTTCAGAACTGCCTTAATTCTATGTGGCATTGATTCAACAAGGTGCTGATAGCATTCTTTAGAAATGTTGGCCCATATTGATAGGATAGCATCTTGCAGTTGATGGAGATTTGAGGGATGCACATCCAGGGCACGAAGCTCCCGTTCCACCACATCCCAAAGATGCTCTATTGGGTTGAGATCTGGTGACTGTGGGGGCCATTTTAGTACAGTGAACTCATTGTCATGTTCAAGAAACCAATTTGAAATGATTCGAGCTTTGTGACATGGTGCATTATCCTGCTGGAAGTAGCCATCAGAGGATGGATACATGTTCTCATTCTGTTTACACCAAATTCGGACTCTACCATTTGAATGTCTCAACAGAAATCGAGACTCATCAGACCAGGCAACATTTTTCCAGTCTTCAACAGTCCAATTTTGGTGAGCTCGTTCAAATTGTAGCCTCTTTTTCCTATTTGTAGTGGAGATGAGTGGTACCCGGTGGGGTCTTCTGCTGTTGTAGCCCATCCGCCTCAAGGTTGTGCGTGTTGTGGCTTCACAAATGCTTTGCTGCATACCTCGGTTGTAACGAGTGGTTATTTCAGTCAACGTTGCTCTTCTATCAGCTTGAATCAGTCGGCCCATTCTCCTCTGACCTCTAGTTTCCACAAGGCATTTTTGCCCACAGGACTGCCGCATACTGGATGTTTTTCCCTTTTCACACCATTCTTTGTAAACCCTAGAAATGGTTGTGCGTGAAAATCCCAGTAACTGAGCAGATTGTGAAATACTCAGACCGGCCCGTCTGGCACCAACAACCATGCCACGCTCAAAATTGCTTAAATCACCTTTCTTTCCCATTCTGACAATCAATTTGGAGTTCAGGAGATTGTCTTGACCAGGACCACCCCCCTAAATGCATTGAAGCAACTGCCATGTGATTGGTTGACTAGATAATTGCATTAATGAGAAATAGAACAGGTGTTCCTAATAATTCTTTAGGTGAGTGTAAAAGTGTCAGAACACATATTACATCACAGCTTGCAGCATATGGGGCTGCTGTAACTGCAGACCGCTCATAATGCCTATGCTGACCCCTTTCACTACTGAAAACATCTACAATACGCATGTGACCATCAGAAACGGACCATAGAACAATGGAAAAAGGTGGCAATAAAAAAGTATATTAAGAAAGATTGAAATGTCAGGTAGACATCATATGGTTTGTGACCATTATTAAGAACTTCAAATTTTATCAAGTAGCCAAGTCCCTTTCTACTTCACTTAAGCAAAGTATTTATGAGTATATTGCTATTGTGTGGTATTGATTCTCAGCATTTTCATTTGCTTGAGAGCATTCAAATATCTAATAATCAGGAAGGACAGTTAAACTAGTCTATTATGTGTGCAGACAGCTTTAAAAGCCGAAGCTCTGTTTCTACTGATGCTTTTCTCCTGCATCCAGAAAGTATAAACTTTACGCGGTAAACAGGAGAAGACCTTGGATATTCGAAATTGGAGAGACGGAACACCCCAAGGTGACAGAAGGTATAGAAATCCTATTATGAACTATGTATGGTAAGTCCAGGTTAACTGGAAAATTTTTATGCTATTGCATTAAAGGCAGAGGGACAGAGATTTTGGGTTTGTCCATTCTTCACCCTTCCAATTTTTTTAAAGTTGCCACCAAGAAAGAAGTACTTGTGGAGAAACCCATACTCATCTGCTCCGTTTCAGCTCCCTGGCTCCTGGCCTCTCTGTATGGGACTTTCTGTCCCCGTCTATCAACATCTGCTCAGATGGGTCACATGCACTGCAACACATGACCCAATAGTGACATGCCACTTGGGAAGACATCACAGCAAAGGCCAGTTGTTGGCTGCAGCAGCACACTTGGCTGTCACGGACGTACCGAGACATACGGACGTTCCCGCGACAGGTGGCAGGAGATCTGTGAGATTGGCAACACGTGGTTTGATCTGACCTGTTTTCCTTTTGGATCAAATGATGTCTGTGTTGTTTCTGGTGCTTGCCACACCTTCTTTCCCCAGATGTGGTTATGGTGGTCTTTTAACCTTCTCTATTTATTGTTGTTTCTCCCACTATGCTATGCGGTTTATAGCTTCTGTTGGACTTTTGGTTAGCTTGTGTTTGGTTCTCGGCTAAGTTCCTGGTGCTACCAATGCTTCATTGAAGATAAGTGTTTCCTTTCCCTTTTGTATTTTGTTTATATATTTGTGTGTGTTTCCTTTCCCTGTTGTTTGTCATTAGGCCTGAGGGAGACTCCTGTTCGTTCTTCCCTTTGGAGGAACAGGTAGACTCAGTCCTGACATTAGTTGCAGGGTCCTATAGGGTGAGATAGGATTCTAGGTATCCGGTGTATGAACTTGCCTACCTTTGGTGCCTGTTCATTCTGGTAGTCTGTCAGGACTCGAGTTAGGGTTTTCTCTAGGAGCTCTCCATCTTCCTTCCCTAGTTTCCAGGCCTTATTCCGGTATCCCCTTTTCCTCCTATGCTCGGTGTGGTGTTTTCCTCCCACACATGAGCGTGACATTGACCCTGTCTGTGCGGAGGTTGACAGATAGGGACAGGAAGTCCAGTGAAGAGATCCATGGACCCTTAAATGGAGTGGCAGGGAGCAGGTGAGTATAGATTTCTCCACAGATACGGCTGTCTGAGTGGCAAATAAAAAAAAAAGAAAAACTAGACACCCCTTTAATATCCATGGGAAGTTAGATAATAGAATTCTTAGGCTTAGGAATATATTGCTTGAACAATACTTCTGTGATATACAGTCTACAGTGCATTCGGAAAGTCTTCGGACGCTTTCACTTTTTTCACATTTTGTTATGTTGCAGCCTTGTGCTAAAATAAAAAAAAAGTTCACATTTTTCCACATCATTCTGTACTCTATACCCCATAATGACAAAGTGAAATAAAGAATGTTCAAAATTTTGGCTAATTTATTGAAAATGAGAACTGAAATAATGCATTGACATAAGTTTTCAGGCCCTTTACTAAGTACATAGTTAAAGCACCTTTGTCAGAAATTACAGGCTCCGATGTTCTTGGGTATGATGCCACAAGGTTTTCACACCAGCATTTGGAGATTTTCTGCACAGCAGATCTTCTCAACATCTGCCAGGTAAGATGGGGACCATTGGGGGGCAGCCATTTTCAGGTCTTTTCAGAGATATTCATTCGGGTTCAAGTCAGGGCTCTACCCAAACCACTTAAGAACATTCACCGAGTTGTCTCTAAGCCACTGCTGTGGCTGTGTGCTCAAGGTCATTGTCTTGTTGAAAGGTAAACTGTCAGCCCAGTATAAGATCCAGTTCACTCTGGATCAGGAGTTCCCAGCCTTTGAAAAGCATCCCCACCATGCTGCACTATAGGGATGGTATTGGGCAGTGCCTGTTTTCTTTCAAACATGATACTTTTTGATTCCAAAAAGTTCCATCTTTGTTCCACCAGACCAGAGAATCTTTTTTTCTCACAGTCTGAGAGTCCTTTCGGTGCATTTTTGCAAACTTTTACTGAGGCCACACTGCCATAAAGCCCAGATTGGTGGAATGTTGCAGTGATGACCTTCTGTAAGTTTCTCTCATCTGCATACATGATCTTTGGAGTTCAGCCAGAGTGACAATTGGGTTGTTGGTCATCTCTCTAACAAAGGCCCTTTTCCCCTGCATACTAAGTTTGGTGTCTAGGAAGAGTACTGGTTGTACCAAACGTTTTCCATTTAAGTATTATGGAGGCCACTGTGCTTTTGGGGACTTTCAGTGGAGCAGACATTTTTGTACCCTTTTCCAGATCTGTGCCTCCACACAATCTTGTGTCTGATCTCTACAGGCAGTTCTTTCCTCCTCATGGCTTGCTTTTTGCTTTGAGATGCATTGTTAGCTTTGAGACCTTATATGGACAGGGTTTCCAAACATGTCCAGTCAACTGAATTTACCAGAAGTGGATCCCAATCAAGGTCTAGAAACCTCTCAAAGATGATCAAGAAAAATGGGAGGTCTCCTGAGGTCCATGTTAGTTTTTCTTTTTTAG
Source organism: Bufo bufo (assembly GCF_905171765.1). Lineage (NCBI taxonomy): Eukaryota > Metazoa > Chordata > Amphibia > Anura > Bufonidae > Bufo > Bufo bufo. The sequence continues at coordinate 481,865,104 of NC_053389.1, forward strand.
TAAATTTGCTAACATTTCTAAAATTCTGTATTCACTTTGTCAGTATGGGGTATTGAGTGCGGATTAATGGGGGGAAATTAGAATTTTTTAATTTTGCACAAAATCACAACATAACAAAATGTGAACAAAGGGAAAGGTTCTGATGACTTTCCGAATGCACTGTATATCAATCTTGCTGTAGATACAGGTGAACCTGTCTTTGTCTCAGGTTGTTGTGAAAGGAGATGTAGCTGCCACATCATAGCTGTGTAGCTGCCATAGTCTACTGCTTCTGCTTTGAATGGAAGAACTTGGGACAGGTGTAAGGAAAGAAGTCATTGTTGTTATGGAATAATCATTACCATCTTGTCCATTACTGCCAGAGTGGTGCCTGTACAGTCACCAGGTAAGGCTGGGTTCACATCACCATTTATTTTTCCGTTCTTCTGATCCGTTAGAAGAACAGGAAAATAAAGAAAAAAAATATAAATTTTTTTCCTTTAGTTTTCTGTTCTTCTGACGGATCAGAAGAACGAAAAAATAAACGGTGATGTCACGTGAACCCAGCCTAAACCAAGACATGGTTAAAGGGGATTGTACAGGTTCAGAGCTGAACCCGGACATAACCTCATCTTCACTCATTTAACATGTAGGAGTGGAGCATCCTAGCATTTCATGCTCGGATGCTCCCCCTTGCCTTGCGCTACATCGCACAGGGTAAGGGCTTTTTCTTTACTACTAGTGACGTACTAGGCTTTACATTAGTATGTTAGGTACACAAATGGGTGGTCTTATATGGCTGCTCTAGGTTGTTTTAGACCCTAGTACAGCTCTATAGACCGCCCATTTGTGCCAGTGAGGTCACTGGGATTGATTCTAGGTGGAGGCCTCCGCCTGAAACAGTGAGGATGTAAACAAAACAGACCTTGCCCTGCACAATGCAGGGCAAGAGGGAGCATTGGAGTAAGAAATGCCCTGATGCTCCACTCGTATATATGCTAAATGAGGTAATGTCATGGTTTAGCTCTGAACCCAAACAACCCCTTTAATGGTAACACACATAATGTGCTAGGGGATTTACAAAAACATCCTGTATGGCACAGTTGTATATGAAACGGATGTGGTTTCAGGATGGGATTTTGAATTCCTGATACTTCCCTTGACTCAAGTAGTAAATAGTGGTAACACTCCATGGTGGGAATTTCTCATTCCATTAGTGCCAGAAAACTGGCATCAAAAGGTCACAAGCAGTGTACGCTTCAGATTCTGGCACGTGGACCTTCTGAGATGAATCAAAATTATTAACAGGAGTGCGCCTCTTGGTACACTTGGCAAATCTCACTTCACAGCAAACTTGATCAAGACTTGCTTTAAAATGTGTTATATCTGAAGGCTTTTACAAAAAGGCAAAAGCGAGGAAAATAACATATTTGTGAATGCAGGGCCTTTAATATTGTCAGTAAAATTCAGTATTTTTTTCTCCCGTGCCCTGCTTTATTTACCCTATGATCCTTTCTTTCTTGTTCTTAATTGTTTGCCTGCTCCCTCTGCTGGAGTCTTGGCTCAACTGAAAGAAAAAAAATGTTTCCTGAAGATTAACCAGTTAGGTGGTGTTTGCTTTGCAAACAGATCATACGTCTGCTGAGCCCTACTAGCTCTTTGATGCAAATAGTCTTTCATGTTCAAAGGAAGTTTTTTTTTTTTCTTCCTCTTTCTTTATAATGGATTTTACAAAAGGTAACCTGAGCAATCCTCTGCAAAGGCAGACAGTTTTACAAGACGTCTTTGGATATGCCGTTGCTATCAAAGTCTAGAAAACATTAAATATATGCCAAATGGAAGGAATTCAGGCTCATTCCAAAAGTCTTACAGTAGACAAAGCACTTAGGTACAACTGCTTGGAAATAGGATAAAACCAATAATGGAGACAGAATTACTAACTATTCAAAGGGCAGTAATGCATTCAATTCAACCTCATTCAGTGCACAATATCTTTCTTTTTATTAAGAACACATGAAAATAATGTATGTATTGGATGGGTAGCTCTGTCTAGTGCACCATAGAGATATCATGATGTGGTAGTTTTCTGATGGAAAGTGAAACAATTCCACAACCAAGCCACTTATGGCCTTTTCTTTTGCATATTCTATACATGTCTTCACTGCTGTGAAACATATGGTAACATTATTTCATCGTAAAGGGAGAAAGACAAGAATGAAAGTATAGTATATTAGATCTAGTATAATAGATACAATTAGGTCCATATATATTTGGACAGAGACAACATTTTTCTAATTTTTGTTCTGTACATTACCACAATGGATTTTGAACAAAACAATTCAGATGCAGTTGAAGTTCAGACTTTCAGCTTTAATTCAGTGGGTTGAACAAAATGATTGCATAAAAATGTGAGGAACTAAAGCATTTTTTAAACTCAATCCCTTCATTTCAGGGGATTAAAAGTAATCGGACAAATTAAATAATTGTACAAACCGGATTCCAAAAAAGTTGGGACACTAAACAAATTGTGAATAAAAACTGAATGCAATGATGTGGAGATGGCAAATGTCAATATTTTTTATTTGTAATAGAACGTAGATGACAGATCAAACGTTTAATCCGAGTAAATGTATCATTTTAAAGGAAAAATACGTTGATTCCAATTTTCACGGTGTCAACAAATCCCCAAAAAGTTGGGACAAGTAGCAATAAGAGGCTGGAAAAAGTAAATTTGAGCATAACGAAGAGCTGGAAGACCAATTACCACTAATTCGGTCAATTGGCAACATGATTGGGTATAAAAAGAGCTTCTCAGAGTGGCAGTGTCTCTCAGAAGCCAAGATGGGTAGAGGATCACCAATTCCCACAATGTTGCGCAGAAAGATAATGGAGCAATATCAGAATGGTGTTACCCAGCGAAAAATTGCAAAGACTTTGCATCTATCATCATCAACTGTGCATAACATCATCCGAAGATTCAGAGAATCTGGAACAATCTCTGTGCGTAAGGGTCAAGGCCGTAAAACCATACTGGATGCCCGTGATCTCCGGGCCCTTAAACGACACTGCACCACAAACAGGAATGCTACTGTAAAGGAAATCACAGAATGGGCTCAGGAATACTTCCAGAAACCATTGTCAGTGAACACAATCCACCGTGCCATCCGCCGTTGCCAGCTGAAACTCTACAGTGCAAAGAAGAAGCCATCTCTAAGCAAGATCCACAAGCTCAGGCGTTTTCACTGGGCCAGGGATCATTTAAAATGGAGTGTGGCAAAATAGAAGACTGTTCTGTGGTCAGACGAGTCACGATTCAAAGTTCTTTTTGGAAATCTGGGACGCCATGTCATCCGGACCAAAGAGGACAAGGACAACCCAAGTTGTTATCAACGCTCAGTTCAGAAGCCTGCATCTTTGATGGTATGGGGTTGCATGAGTGAGTGTGACATGGGCAGCTTGCATGTCTGGAAAAGCACCATCAATGCAGAAAAATATATTCAGGTTCTAGAACAACATATGCTCCCATCCAGACGTCATCTCTTTCAGGGAAGACCCTGCATTTTTCAACAAGATAATGCCAGACCACATTCTGCATCAATCACAACATCATGGCTCCGGGTACGGAAATGGCCAGTCTGCAGTCCAGATCTTTCACCTATAGAGAACATTTGGCGCATCATAAAGAGGAAGGTGCAACAAAGAAGGCCCAAGACGATTGAACAGTTAGAGGCCTGTATTAGACAAGAATGGGAGAGCATTCCTATTTCTAAACTTGAGAAACTGGTCTCCTCGGTCCCCAGACGTCTGTTGAGTGTTGTAAGAAGAAGGGGAGATGCCACACAGTGGTGAAAATGGCCTTGTCCCAACTTTTTGGGGATTTGTTGACACCATGAAATTCTGATTCAACATATTTTTCCCTTAAAATGGTTAATTTTCTCAGTTTAAACTTTTGTTCCGTGATTTATGTTCTATTCTGAATAAAATATTAGAAGTTGGCACCTCCACATCATTGCATTCAGTTTTTATTCACGATTTGTATAGTGTCCCAACTTTTTTGGAATCCGGTTTGTAAATAAAATGTTAATTTCTAATACTTGGTTGAAAACCCTTTGTTGGCAATGACTGCCTGAAGTCTTAAACGCATGGACATCACCAGACGCTGTGTTTGCTCCTTTTTAATGCTCTGCCAGGCCTTTACTGCAGCGGTTTTCAGTTGCTGTTTGTTTGTGGGTCTTTCTGCCTGAAGTTTAGTCTTTACCAAGTGAAATATTGGGTTCAGATCAGGTGACTGACTTGGCCATTCAAGAATATTCCACTTCTTTGCTTTAATAAACTCCTGGGTTGCTTTGGCTTTATGTTTTGGGTCATTGTCCATCTGTATTATGAAACACCGACCAATCAGTTTGGCTGGATTTGAGCACACAGTATGTCTCTGAAAACCCCAGAATGCATCTGGCTGCTTCTGTTCTGTGTCACATCATCAATAAACACTAGGAACCCAGTGCCATTGGCAGCCATGCATGCCCAAGCCATCACACTGCCTCCGCCGTGTTTTACAGATGACTTTGTATGCTTTGGATCATAAGCTGTACCATGCCTTCTCCATACTTTTTTCTTTCCATCATTCTGGTAGAGGTTGATTTTGGTTTTATCTGTCCAAAGAATGTTCTTCCAGAAGTGTGCTGGTTTTTTAAGATTTTGTTTAGTGAAATCCAATCTAGCCTTCTTATTCTTGAGGCTTATGAGTGGCTTGCACCGTGCAGTGAACCTTCTGTATTTACTTTTATGCAGTCTTCTCTTTATGGTAGATTTGGATATTGATACGCCTATATCCTGGAGAGTGTTGTTCCATTGGTTGGCTGTTGTGAAGGGGTTTCTCTTCACCATGGTAATTATTCTGCGATTATCCACCACTGTTGTCTTCTGTGGGCGTCCAGGTCTTTTTGCATTGTTGAGGTCGCCAGTGCTTTCTTTCTCAGGATGTACCAAACTGTAGATTTTTCCACTCCTAATAGTGTAGCAATTTCTCGGATGGGTTTTTTCTGTTTTCGCAGATGAAGGATGGCTTGTTTCACCTCCACGGAGAGCTCCTTTGACCGCATGTTTACTTCTCAGCAAAATCTTCAAAATGCAAACACCACACCTCAAATCAACTCCAGGCCTTATTTTTCTTTTTTTATGTATTGTATTGCATTTTGAGAATTTTAATACATAGAACATTTTGTACAAACATTGTACAGACAACATATCTGCACATCAAATAAAAAATAAAATAAAATATGACACGAAAAAAGAAATGAAAAATGAAAAATATCCCTGCCATTTCTCTATATCCCATGGTGTACGTGGGCGCTCAATGTGGACCCTATGGAGTATAAGGTAAGGGTAAGATATACATAGCTCTTATAACATATCTCAAGATCTCAGTTGCAATCTACCTAGTGTGTTTTTTAATTGCTCTGTCAAGTACCATTGAGTTAGAGAGAAAGGTCTGATCACATTGTCAATTTCTTCCTCTGTAAGGAAATGTAGTAGAAAATTACGCCACCTTCCCACAAATTTTATTACACTCCGTTTCTTATGTCTCTCAGCCTCCCTACATTCCAGTGCCAACAAATCTTTCAGGTTTTGTATTACTTTCTCCCCAGTAGGGATGGCGGGCCATAACCAGTGTTGTAGAAGACTTCTTTTAGTCACCATGCATACATACCATGGAAGAGATTAGGCAAATTACTTTCCCCCGGGCCGTCTGTTCCCCGCCCCTCCCAATAGTGAAACAGGTAGGTTATGGGGGTTAGTGGTATCTCCTGTTTCCAGATATCTCTAATGAATAGCGCAATACTTTCCCATAATGCCGCAGATTGTGGGTCACGTCCATAGCCCATGAAATAGATCAGTCTTGGGCGCTAGGCATTTAGGGCAACTAGTTAATCTATCTGGTCTGTTCGTCGTTTGAGGGAGGTCAAAGGCATACACAGCATTATGCATAATCCTGAAGTGTGTATCTCTCCAGGTTTCGTTCAGTATGGCATTCCTCACGGAACCCCAACCCCTAAGTATCTTGTCACCTGCTTCTTGGTCCCCCAGAATTCTACTCCATGTTTTAAATGCGCTTACAGGCATACTATCGCCAATATTTAACCTGATTTGAGAGTATAATGAGGAAATTGATTCTGGACCTGAACCTCTATTTAGGATCTTGTCAAACCTGTTCGCCTGTGTTTCAAGAGACACATTGGCCAATATGGCAGTAAGGAAGTCTTTGACCTGTAAAAACTGAATGGCTTGAAAAGATCTTAAACTATATTTCTCTGTAGTTTCTTGCTGAGTTAACCACCGTCTGTCAGAAGTGTCCATCATGTGTTGAGCAGTCATGATCCCTTTGTCCCTCCATTCCCTGAAGAGAACACTAGATCTTCCTTGCTCAAACTCTGGATGGTTCCATAGAGACAAATATTTGGAGATCCTTTGGCTAAGGCCAAAGAGTTTCCTAAGGGTCCTCCATGTCGCCCATGTGTGTCTGAATATCACTGAGTTCCTTAGATACATAGGTAGATGCTTTAGGCTGGTATGTAGTAGGGTACAAGGATCCCAAGGGTGACAAAGACTTTTTTCCAGTGAAATCTAAGTGGAAATTGGATCTGCGAACCCAGTCTATGATATGTCTGAGGAGAAAAGATAAATTGTACAATCTGACATCTGGCAGATTCATACCCCCTTTTGACCTCAAGGCCATAACCTTTTTCATAGCTATCCGGGGCCGTTTGCCTTGCCATATGAAATTAGATATTGCCTCATATAATTTGGAGATATCCGCGTGTTTGATTAGTAGGGGCAAAGTCTGCAACGGAAATAAGAGTTTCGAGAAACTCATCATTTTGACAAGATGAATTCGTCCTAAAAGCGATAAAGGCAGATTCTGCCATTTTTGGAGCTCCTGGTTTATTTTCCTAAGTAGGGGGACATAGTTAAGACAGTACAAGGAGTCAGGTTTATGTCCTATTCTAATCCCAAGGTATGTTATATTATCTCTTGCCAACGGTATACCGCAGATAGTAGCATTTGGGCCAGGCTTACCCCCTTTCAAGGCCAAGACCGCACATTTTGAAAAGTTCAGTCTGAACCTCGAAAGTGCCCCAAGCTCAGTTATTTTATCCAAAACCTTTTGTAGGTCTCTCTTAAGGTGCCCCATGAACAATATAACGTCATCAGCAAAAAAAGCTGCCTTAATTCCCGCGTATGGTGCACGCTTATTCAAATACTGTGCTAAAGGCTCTATAGCCAAATTAAACAATAAGGGGGACAATGGGCAACCCTGTCGGCTGCCCCGGAACAACCGAAAGGGTTCTGACAAAAAGCCTGACGTGCTAATTCTAGCCTGTGGGTTTTGGTAGAGTTGAGCAATGTAAGATCTGAAGGGTCCCACTAACACCATCCTATCTAGGACCCGCCCTAACCACTCCCAGTGAACATTATCAAATTCTTTTTCTGCATCTAGGGTGACTAGGGCGGGGTCCGTATCTCCCCTTGCATTCCTCGTCACTTCATCCAGAGCCACCAATACTCTACGCATATTGGTGACGGCCGATCGTCCTTGAGTAAAACCAACTTGCATTGGAGTTATCAAATCTGGGAATATCCCTGCCAATCTTTTGGCCATGAGTTTAGAGATGATTTTCACATCTTGGTTAATTAGGGAGATAGGTCGGTATGAGGCAGGATCCTCAGACGGTTTACCCTCTTTAGGTAGCAATCTAATGTGAGCCATATTCATCTGAGAAGAGAGACTATCTCCCTGAAGGAAGGCATTACCTACGCATGACAGCAGAGGGGAAATTTGTGTCGTAAGAATTTTATAAAAGTCACCTGAATACCCATCTGGTCCCGGCGCCTTGGAGCCCGGTAAGTGGGAGATAGTGGTTTGAATCTCCTCTGCTGTAATGGGTGAGTTCAGTTCGTTCATTTGCTCTTGAGTGAGAACTGAAAGTCCTAGCTTGTCCAGAAACTGATGCCCATCCTCTATATTGTTAATTGGCTTACTATATATCCCCACATAATACTCTTGAAAAACCTGTAGGATCTTCTGCGGATCTGTTTCAATGGACCCCCCTGAGTTTCTGATGTGACCTATAGGCCTTACCAACCGTCTTCCCTTTGCCATTTTAGCCAACAATCTCCCTGCTTTGTTCCCGAACTTATGAAACTCTAGTTCCCAATTCGCTTTATAGAGATTTTCCTTCCTGTCTGCCCATAAATCAAAGTCACATCTGGCTTGTATCCAGGCTTGCTTATATTGTGATGCGCCGAATTGTAGGAATTCCCTGTATGTTCTCTGGACCTCTCTACTAGTTTTAAGGTATTGAGCCTTCGTAGCCCTTTTGAGTCCTGCAATGTGTGATATTAACCGACCTCGTATTACTGCCTTGCCAGCCTCCCAAAACAACATCGGGTTAGTGGCATGTTCTTGGTTTAGGGAGCTATACTCCATCCACCATCCTTGTATTAATTCTGCAAAAGAATCGTCTTTTGTTAGGTAGGATGGAAATTTCCAAATAAACTCATTGCCCTTGGGGGTTGAATCTGCCAGAGTCAATAGAACTAGGGAGTGATCAGATATCACTAAATCTCCAATATGTACCTCTTGTATCCTGGTTAACAGTTGAGGGGCTATAATCCAATAGTCTATCCTTGACCAGGAATGTTGGGCATGAGAATAGTGTATGTATTGCCGATCATCTGGCTGTAAAGTCCTCCAGGCATCTAGCAGTGATGCGTCTTCTAGTAGAGAAGCTAAAAGTTTGCTACCTGCGGAGGATTCAGTTGTAACCTCTTCCATCCGCCTACAGTTTTCTATGGGAAAGACCACGGTATTAAAATCACCCCCCAGCATTTTATCTCGGATTGGGTGTGTCAGTATTTTATCTCTTAAAAAAGAGAAGAAAGGACCTTGAGATGCGTTGGGGGCGTATATATTGTAAATGTTCATGTCACCCTCAGGTCAAGATAGAGTAGTAATCAATAGTCTCCCCTCAGTATCCGAGAAATGACCACAAATCCGGTGCCTGATGTTTTTATGAACCAATGTGAGGATTCCTGCCTTTCTTTGCACCGCCGGAGAACCATGCACCTCCCCCACCCATAATTTGGCCATTCTTTGGAAATCTGATTCCTCAAGGTGTGTTTCCTGCAGAAGAGCAATATCCGTCCCCAGGCGTTTAAGATGGCGAAGCACCATATTGCGCTTGTGCGGGGAACGGAGACCCTTCACATTCCATTATATTACCTTAACCATGATATATAACACCTTGTTCTAATACCTTCACACATTTGGTTCATGTAACGTTTGAATAGCTTGTCAGGGGTATAAAACCTCTATAACTTATAGACTTTAAGAAACATTGCGGAGAATTCTGGTATTTTCCTGAGAGTGTAAGATAACAAACAAGAAAAAGATTCACTAATGCACTTCACTTTTTTCTGGCATTAAACATCTCTCCAACCCTCCATATCTGATCTGATATTGCGGGTAATTAATATACAACCTAAGGAATATAAGGTCTATATGTGTGAGAGGGGTCTTCCCCATCCAACAAGTAGCTCAGCAATGCCTTATATAAACTCGGTCAGAGAAAGAACATAGGAAAACTCACGACAGTCTATGCCTGAAGATGACCCGAGGTAGTCCCGGCGTCTTAGAGTCTGCCACAAGAACCTCAACGAGACTTTGAATAAACGACTCAATAAACGACTCAATGCAGAAAGTGAGGACCAGCAGAAGGTCCACTCACTTTAGTGTTTCAATCCTCAGCGACGTTGTTTCCTCTGCTCTTTGGATGCAGTATTCCCCAGTCCCGTTTCTCGCGCTCTTGAGGCTTGCGATGGTGTAGACGGTGGGTATCGTGGCGGGCGTTCTCTGCCATTACATTGATCCTCAGAGGCGTCTTTTTCAAGGAGGTAGGGGCCTTGTGAGAAGAAAATTTCTGCCTCAGAAGCTGATTCAAACATCTTAAATGCGCCATTGGCACATTTGGCCCTCAGCAAAGCCGGGTACAACAGTTGGAAGCGTATGTTACGTCTGAAGAGGGATGAACATATGCCGCTGAAAGCTCTCCTCTTTTTGGCAACTGAAAACAATGACTTTGTAGCAACTGAAGGTAAGCGGTTCTTTACGTGCGCGATAGGTGACTTATTATCTCCTCTTTATCAGTATAGTCAAGGTATTTCATTATAACTTGCCTTGCTTTGGGAGACGTTATGTTGCTATCTGACGCGCTTCTGGGGGCATTTAAGTTTGGGCCCAATCTGTGCGCCCTCTCCACTTTTCTCGGCGTAGAGAGGCCCAGGGCTCTGGGTAGGTCTGTTTCGCAGATCCGTCACAGCTCTGAAGCTCGTACCTCCTCAGGCAGCCCCACTAACCGGAGATTGCTGCGACGGGAGCGATTCTCCAAATCATCCACTTTCTCTCTTAGTTCTCGGATTTCCCTCTGCATCTTGTCAACTTTTGTGTGGGTGCCACCTAGATCCTCTTCCATGCACGAGGTTCTTTGCTCCAGTTCATCTATGTGATAGCCCTGTTGGGTAAAGTCGTCCTGCAGCTCCGTTAATGCTAATTGGATAGTTACAGCCAGCGATTCTTTTAGATCTGGAGCCAGGCGATTGGCCACCTCTATGGGCATCTGTTTAAGATCCACAGCCGGAATCGGGCTGGATGTGAACAGGTCCTCTTGCGAGGAGGGCAGCTTTGAGTCCCGTTGTGTGGAGCGGGACGCTGTATTAGACTCCTCATTCGCCGCCATCTTAGATGCTGCCCCGCATGGCGCGGCCCCTTGGTCTTCTCCCTCTCCTGACATCTTCCCTCTGCGCAGAAGATACCTCTCAATGTGTCACGGAGTGTTGCTGCGCGTGTCCCAACCTTCCGGTATGGGAATAGAGCCTTATGGCGATGTTAGGAGGGTATCGGGTTCTTGAGGGTAATGGAGCTCAGCTAGATGCTTCACTCCATGCCAGCTCCGGAACCGGAAGTCAACTCCAGGCCTTTTATGTGGTTAATGGAGAATGAAATAATAAAGGAATTGCCCACGAAACAGCCTTTGAGTCAATTGTCCAATTACTTTTGGTCCCTTTAAAAACAGGGTGCCACATGTAAAGGAGCTGAAACTCCTAAATCCTTCATCCAATTTTAATGTGGATACCCTCAAATAAAAGCTAAAAGTCTGGACTTTATGTCCATTATATAACTATAACTTGAATATGTTTTAGTAAACAGGTAATAAAAACAAAATTTGTGTCAGTGTCCAAATATATATGGACCTAACTGTATATGATTGTGTTGTTTCATTTCTCCAGATCAGGTAATTTACTGACTTTCCTTTAGTAAGTTTGTGGTTTTACTTCTGCCTACCAGCAATGGGATCCTGGATTCAAGTCTGCCTGTGGAAAACCCATTTTGAACATTCTCCACATGTTTGCAAGTATATGTGTCTGCATTAATATGTGCCCACCATGAGCATGTCAAAATGACACATTATGAAAGAGATTTATTATTGCTGTCTTAAATTTAGAAATCTTAAAACTAGACCAGGCAGGCTGAGGATGCGCCAAGTTTATCACAGTGGCTTCCTCTGTCTGATAGAGTTGGCACCTCTTGCTAGACATATTAGACATTTTTCCTACCACCACCCTTTGGTTGACTTACTTTAGTCCAATATTTGGTGCCAGAAGTTTGGCTCAGTTTGGTACGTTTTAAACCAAGCCTTTTTTCCTAGACACTTTTTAAAACTGTCTAGTTCCTAAAGCACATAATAAATGTGGTGCAAGCCGTATACGCCAGTTCATTTGTGCACATTAATCCATTAGTCTGGTGCATTTAGCTTTGTAATTCTCACCCTTTGTGTCTAAAAAGTATAACCAGTAAATGGCAGTTTAAAAATATCATTGGAATATTCAGCAACAATTCATCATATTGACTGGACTAATGCAGTGTAAAAAGATTTGTTTACCCTCATTCTGACTTTTTGTCAGATCCTAACTTTTTATGTGTGCCAATGTTGAATTCATTTATATAATAATTAAGAAGCTAAAAGCTTGAATTGATGCCAAATAATGTACATGTTAGCACCATAAGCACTGTGTAGAATAGAATGTCTGGATAGAATATGAAAAAGGATATCTGCCAATGATTTTTTTTTTGCTCAACAGCAGATGAAGAATTCAATAAAGACTATAAAGAATGCCATTTAAATTGATTTGAGAATATTAATTGCTGGATAACAGGCCGAACTGGATGGACAGGTGTCTTTTTTCGGCCTTATAAACTATGTTACTATGTAAGTGATCTTGTCTAAGGCTGGATTCACACACAACATTCAGACCTGGTTATTTTGCTGTTTGTTTCACATTTAGTCTGTTTTGTGGCAAGTGTGTTTTTGACCCTTGTTTTTTTTTTTTCTAAAATGCAACATGTTTTACATTGGCATTTTTATGGCGTTTTCCACCCATAGACTTTAAAGGGGGTCTTGAGAGTAAAATATTGATGACCTATCTTCAGAATAGGTCATTATTAATATCAGCTTGGTAGGGTCCAACTCTTGGCATGCCTGTTTGAAAAGGCTGCTCCAGTGATCACTGCAACCTCTTCCTAGGCCAGTGTTATATGGCCTATGTGCAGCTTCTAGGCTGCAATACCAAGCACAGCCACTATAAAATGTACGGAGCTCCGCTTTGTATGCTGTGAGGATATTTCATCAATATTATACTCCTGTAAATCCCCTTTAATTTTAACAAAAAGTTCAGCAAAAACTGCAACTGCCTTTGTGACCTAAGCTGCAGTTTTTTGTAGCCAAACAGAGGAGACCGTACAAAAGAGAATGGGAGTGTCAGTCTTCCTTTATATTTGGATCCACTCCTGACTTTGGCCCAAAAATCTCCATAAAAAATTGTGTTTGTGATTCCAGCTTAAATGTTCTTCGTAAAAAAAATTTTTTAATAACCAAAACAAAACACTATAGCGATCATTTATTATCCCCTGTACACCTAACATCTGGCACCAGAAAGTCGCAGATTTTGGTGTGCGCCATACTTGTTCTGAATTTTTGGACTTTTTAGGAGTTTTGAGCCCTGTTCGCCACTTTTTTAAACAAGCAGTGTAGAGGGCGGTGCAGGCCTGGCACAGCCAGCTTGTCACATTTGTTGTACTCTACTGTACATCGGCTCCCTTTCTGGTGTAGATTAGCTTTTTCTTTTTGACACATGGACCTGCACAGATTTATAGGTGCACCTCTCAATAATTGTGGCGCATCTGATTTTATTGGGGGACAGGTTAAGACTAGCATGTAATGCACAGGTCTTATTAAGGCCCCTTTACATGAGTAGATAATTGATTCAATCAAGTCATTATTTGAGTCGTTAATGTTCGAACGACAACCCTTTAGATGCACAGAGTATCGTGTAAAAATTTGTTAGTATGATCATGTTTGTCAGGCAAAACCCACTGTGGAATCATCTGTGCTGTAAACGATACCTGCTTACACTTGTGGAATTCTGGACGACAAACAATGATTTAGGTGTCTACATCAGAGATCGCAAGAACGACAAAATAAATGGTTATCACTTGTTGTTCAATGCTTTTACACTGCTCGATAATTGATCACTTTCACTAGTTTTCACAATTTTTTTAAACAATTACCTACTAGAGTTGCACCGGGTATCGGTACCCAATCGATACTTTTAGTCCCGGATCGATACGATACCGGTTCTTACTATTTACCGAATCTAGGCTGCGCTGCTGCGGCACCTGAGGGGTTAATTGCCGTGGATCGGCGGATCGCATGCCTTGTTATTGAGGCCGGATGCTGGGTCTGTGATACCGCCGCCGGCACCCGCTGCCTATACTTGAATTAATGTGTTTTACATTCATTGGTGGCGCAGTGTGCAGCCCCTCCCCCAGTATTAGTATAATTGGTTCCATAAAATTGGTTCCCCCAGTATTAGTATAATTCGTTCAATAAAAAAAATTTGTGTAAATTTTTTTTTTGCATGGTATCGAGTATCGCAATACTTTTTTATGGTATCTAAATCAAATCAAAATTTTGGTATCGTGACCACCCTATTACCTACTGGTAAGGATCCTTTGGGTCTCCCCATGTGTGTAACTCCCAATGGCTGGAATTACACAAGCAGTTTTTGTGTCGTTTTTTGAGACAAAGCCTGGAGCACCCAAGAATAGGTTCTTGTTACTCTTCAATATTAAAGTCCATTGTACACATATCTGTCAATTTGTTTTCCGTTTTTTTGTGCAAGTGTAAACTGGGAAGGGTGGGTTCATTTAAAGTCCTTTATTTATTCTTCTGCATTTTCATCACCGGACAGAATGGACATGGGCTATTATGTTCAGTTTGTGTCAAATGAGGGTGTGTGGTTATTATGTCTGAACGTTCCCAAACAAGTCTTTATCCGATTCGCAATCAACACAAAGTTCTCATAGACCACACAAAACAATCCTTTTTGTAATATAAAAAATTGTTTAGAGAGCTTGTCTTTTTTGGTGTGGTTGTCATATTGGATTTCAGTAGTGAAGGAACAGGATACCTGATATTGCTGCCTCTTTTTATCTAACTGGTGAGAGTGCTTGGACTTAGTGGGTGATGATCACAGTGCAACCCAAGGCAACCTGTATAAAACCTTCTAGCCTGGAGCACATCCTTTTTACAGAACCTGATCTCCCTCACATTAGGGTGTATCAGTAGGCATATTGGGAGGCCGCTTTTGTCATTTGCTGTTATCTGTGTCATAAGCATTGTGCTGTATGCTGCAATTGATATCATGTGGTTCTAGTCTGTCCTTTTATATAAAAAGATTACTGGAGATTTTTGAATAATCAGGCTGCTTTTACCATGTTTATTAGTTAAATTTGTTCTGTAATATGTATATCTAATATATGTATCGTACTGGCATTGTTCAACTAAGAATAGGCTACTTGGTAATATGAATGGGAAACATAAAGCATTGTAATTGGTTGTCCTACATATTGTACTGTAATTGACCCTCTAAGAGCCCTTCCTGAAAAGTTTTAAATATGGCTCCTGATTTGTGTTTACAAGAAATGTGTAATACATATGTGCAGACAAGATTTCCTGCCTCGAAATTGTTACATATCTTTACATCTGGCAATGACGTTAGATCTATCTGATAGCTTGTAAAATCCACCAAGGACAAATGCCTTTAATAAAGGAGCCTTGACCTACAATTTTAGGTAATTGTCTGAAATGTGCGCTTGCATATGTTTATATAATACTGACTACATGTGTGAATTATATTCATTTACAAATGTCTTTTCCTGCCTTAATATTTACTTACTTCAGCTGATATATAATAAGCTCACAGTAGAAAAGTGATATGTTTGTCTTGGCTATCATCCCATATGTCCAGTTATGATATGAAGCACTTCAGATGATACATTTTGTGATATAGGATCTTTTTAGAAACCTACACTTACCTAATGGTTCATGTGTAAAAAAGCTGGCAAGACTGAATACTCATCTAATGAAGATACAGTAATTAATATCCAGAATGGTGCACAGTGTTTTTGAAGGATAATATTATAGTTTTTGGGGCAAGCTATGAAAGTATTAATTGGGTCCACCACCTTACTGCCAAATGTCACATTGATGACAGCAAACATTGTATATGGTATTCTTGGCACAGGTACAGTAGCATGGTGGCTGTATGGTTAGCATTGTTACATTGCATTACTGTGGTCTTGGGTTTGATCCTGACCAATATCTACATGTAGTTTGTGTGTTAACTCTTTGTTTGCCTGTGCTTCTTTCAGGTATTTTGGTTTCCTTCCAGACTCCAAACACATTCTAAGAACTAATTGTCTCCCTAATAAAAAAGCAGACCCTAGTGGATTTTAGGGAATGAGACCCCAGATGGCAGCCACTGATTCTCCTAGTCCAGAACTCTCCAATTGAGTCCCTATGGTAAAAAAAATAAGCACATTTCAAATGTTGTATAGAGGCCTAGTTGTAGTTGCTGCACCTACTCATGCAATGACACGAAGGTAAGTATAGGACCAGATGCAGTGGACGGTGGATGCACCTACAAAACCATGTGGCCATTAACAATAAGCAAGGGACTGTCAGTAGTTTTAGCAATGTATAGAAAACAACTGTGGCTTGTGGGGGCCTTGTCAATTTCAGCCATGTCTCAGCCATCCTCAATATCTGGTGCTACCCTAATAAACTCATTGGGGGTCATTTACTAACCAGAAATGTGCCTATAATAGGCATATTTCTGGCGCAGATTGTGGCGCAAAGGTTCTTTGTGCCGCAGTCTGCGACTTTTCCCCACTCACGCCAGGTCTAAAATAGTGGGTGCGGCGTGGGCAGGAAAAGGGACGGGCCAGCAGGTTTAGGTGTAGAGAATGGCCTAAATGTAAGACGGATAGGAAGCTGTCTTACATTTACAAGCGGTGGTGGATCGGCGCCTCTTCATAACTCCAGTGAAACCACCTCAAGCTATAGGTCGGCATCTAAAATGCTAGTCTTAATAAATGACCCCCATTATTTTTAAACTAGACTGGAAAGTTCAAAATTTGTTGCCACTTTAGCAACATTACAGCTAGTTGCAGATTCTTTTTTCCAACATGGTGAGGGTTAGCAGAATAGAGAGGACATGGCTTGGCTGCCAAGCTCCCATATTTGCAACCAGAATTACTTCTCAATGACTAGTAGTTTTGATTTGGTTACAAATTAACTTTCCTTTGTTTGTGGCTGGCTCATTTCCCCATAGGAACATTATCTAGATATTTCATTCCTTCGGCAATTGAAAAAAAAAGTGTTGCTAAAGGGGCATTATTTTTCATTAGTTACTTATTGCCAAAGATTTAATGGTGCCTGCAGCTATCACCCGTGACACTTTATGAGCATAGACTACAAACATTTATTAAGGGAAGCAGTACCATTAAAGCAGCACGTTTTACTGAGGTTTATCACACAGGTTTGTGTGAGCCGTGAAGTTATTGCCTATGTTACAAGGCAGAAACTTTCCAATAAATTGGGAAGGAACTGCAAACTTATGTCCTTGCAACCAAGTCAGGCCCAAGTGAGTTCTGTAGACTTGAATTGTGGTTTCCTCTGCCAGGAACTACTGTGCAGCCCCATCAGGAAGTGCTCTCCATAGTAATATCACATTACATTGCTGGGTAGAAGAAAAAAATCTGTAGAAAAGAGTGAGATAAATGTGGAAATACATTTTATATTACCTTTTGGTTGTATAGAACTACATTTGTGGGTCAGTTTGTGAATCATCACACACTGTAATTCTATGTCCACACGCCTAAAATGCTGAGGATTTGCCTTTGCTTAATTTCTTATGGCAAATCTGCAGTACAGTACCAGCAAAATGGATAAGAATTTAGGAAATCCTATCCACACACTGCATACAAAAACTGCAGTGGAAATTGATCTGCAGTGCGGATTTTAAATCTGCAGCATGTCAATTTATGCTGCAGTTCTCCTCAACATGTTTCTTTGCAATGGTGAAATCCACTGCCATTTCCACAGCAAAATAAAGGATGTAATACATGCGTCGCAGTTTTTACCTTGGAACTGCTGCAAAAGCCGCAGCAGACTTTTCCTTTGAATTTCCAGGCACGTGCGGATGCAACCTTACACGTATATAGTTAAACCACTTTACAAAAAGTAAAAAGAGTGGAAAATAGGATATCACTTTTTGTAAAGAAAGATGGAATTCTTGTCTCATATGACATTGAAAACGTTGCGGTAGTCTCAGCGATTCCACAATTTTTAATTTGTTTTACTTGACAAGTCATCTTCAATACAATATGCAAAGGTTCAGGTTAGGGCTGCACGTGGCCGAACGGGAGAAGATTGCAATGTCGCACTGCTATAGTTGCCACTTGGTCACATCGAAATCCAGCAGGTTTGGATTTCTGCTGCCAGTCGTATCAACGTGCGGGTTGCAACATGACCATATTCACTGACATTAGTTGCAATGTATAATGGGTCTCTTGGGTTTCCCTCATGGCATCAAGCAATTTTCCCTGCCTGCTATTTTTTATGTCTGGCATTTTTGATGGAATCTGTAACAGAAGCCCCTAAATAAGCCGCCAATGCAGATATGAACTAGTCCTATGACATATGTTGCAGAGCTCCTTGCTCTTTTTGCTTTCGTTTGATATGTCTGACTTCCTGTACTGCAGTATGGAGTTCAGTGCAATAATATGTCTCCCTGAATGAGTATTTACTGGTACTTTGATAACTGAGCATAGGAATCATGGAACTCCATAACTAGTAGGGATCGACCGATATTGATTTTTTAGGGCCGATACCGATACCGATAATTTGTGAACTTTCAGGCCGATAGCCGATAATTTATACCGATATTCTGGGAATTTTCATTTTTGAGAAAAAAATAAATTCCTACACAAATCTGCTGAAAATTAATATGTTTATTGTTAATGTGTATTTTTTTTGTTTATTGTTAATGTGTATTTTTTTTTATAAATCTTTTTCATTTATACTTAATATTTTTGTGTTTTTTTTGTTACTAACTTTTAACCCCCTTAGGGACTAGAACCCTTGTCCTATTCCCCCTGATAGAGCTCTATCAGGGTGAATAGGATCTCACACTGTCCCTGCTGCTCTGTGCATAGTGCACACAGCAGCATGGAGCTGAACATGGCAGCCAGGGCTTCAATAGCGTCCTGGCTGCCATGGTAACCGATCGGAGCCCCAGGCTTACACAGCTGGGGCTCCGATCGGAGGAGCAGGGGAGAGGGGATCCTGTGGCCACTGCCACCAATGATTAATACTGGGTGGGGGGGGGCGCACTGCGCCACCAATGTTTTTACTATTGGCCGGGATTGGGATGGGGGTGGGGGGCGCACTGCGCCACCAATGATTAATACTGGGGGGCTTGGGGGGGCGCACTGCGCCACCAATGAAGATAAGTCTCTCGATCATTCATATACAGGAGGCGGGAGCTGGCTGCAGAATCACATAGCCGGCTCCCGACCTCTATCAGCGGTAGCTGCGATCCGCGGCACCTGAGGAGTTAACTACCGCGGACCGCAGCTATTGCTCATAGAGGTCGGGAGCCGGCTATGTGATTCTGCAGCCAGCTCCCGCCTCCTGTATATGAATGAATGAGAGGCTTATCTTCATTGGTGGCTCAGCAGCCACAGCCCCTCCCCTCCTCTTATGTTCTATCCCCTCATTGGCGGCAGCAGCATCACAGGGGGAGGAGACACTGCTTCCTTCTCCCCTGTGCTGCGGAGGGAACACAGAGAGCGCTGAGAGCAGCGCGATCTGTGTTCCCCATACGTTATCGGTATATCGGCAAAATAGATGCCGATACCGATAACGTTCAAAATCCTCAATATCGGCCGATAATATCGGCCAAACCGATAATCGGTCGATCCCTAATAACTAGCGTTAGAATTTGTCCTTGCTGAAAAAATATACAGATCTTTCCTGCAAAGGGAATTATACGTGCTCACTCGCTGTACTGCTATCTGTGTAAGAAAGTGTGGTGACCACAGTGCCACAACCTTATATACACAACCCAGGCCACAAAGTGCCCAACTCAACCGCCATTGCTGTCAAGAATCAGTGGACTGTGCAAGAATGCAGCATGGCGAACAAAATCACAAGACACAGCTGACCACCACGCACAAACTTCAGATTTTGGATATAAGCACTTTGTAGGTATTCGGGTACCTTCACACTTGTGGTAGAGGATTCCAGAAGGCAGTTCTGTATTCGGCGCAGGCGCAGTGACTGTCGGACCTCTCCCTGCGCCGGCATCTTCGCAGATTGCTAGTGTCAGACAGCTAAATAGGTAAAAATCTGGTGGTAGAAACCCTTTAAAGGTCTGCGCATGCGCAGACCGGAAGAACGGATCCGTTTTGCCAGAACACTTGGGGCCGATCTGGCATTAATGCATTTCAATGGAAATTAATGCTGGATTCGGCATTCTGGCAAGTGTTCCAGATTTTTGGCCGGAGAGAAAACTGCAGCATGCTGCAGTATTTTCTCCAGCCCAAAAACGTAAGAGGGACTGAACTGATGTATCCTGATGCATCCTGAAGGGATTGCTCTCCATTCAGAATGCATTAGGATAAAACTGATCAGTTATTTTCCAGTATAGAGCCCCTAGGACGGAACTCAATGCCGGAAAAGAAAAACGCTAGTGTGAAAGTACCCTTAGGGGGAGAACATACAGTGAATATGAGGCAGCCTCTGAGTGCCAGCCTGTAGACCCCTCACTAGACACATGGTCATTAGAGGTACACCACTGACATTGTTTAATCACTAACTGCATGTACTGTAAGGCCCCTTTCACACAAGCGAGTATTCTCCGCGGGTGCCATGCGTGAGGCGAACGCATTGCGCCCGCACGGAATCCGGAGCCATTCCTTTCAATGGGTCTGTGTACATGAGCATTGGTTTTCATGCATCACTTGTGTGTTGCGTGAAAATTGCAGCATGTTCTATATTCTGCGATTTTCATGCATGCTGGCCCCATAGAAGTGAATGGAGCTGCGTGAAAATCGCATCCGCAAGCAAGTGCGGATGTGATGCGTCTTTCACTGCTGGTTGTTAAGAGATGTTTGTAAACCTTCAGTTCTTTATCACGCGCGTGCAAAACGCATTAAATCGCATTGCACCTGTGCGATAAAAACTGAACGCGATCGCAGACAAAACTGAATAAACTTGCTTGCGAAATCACACATTTTTCACTGACCGCATCCGCAACGCATCCGGACCTAATCTGCTCACGCTCGTCTGCAAGGGGCCTAAGGCATCTTAAAACTTGCAGAGACCTTGAGTGCACTTCACTGTTAGGCTCCTTTCACACTAGCGTTCGGGGCTCCCCTTGTGAGCTCCGTTTGAAGGGTCTCACAAGCGGCCCCGAACGCATCCGTACTGCCCTAATGCATTCTGAGTGGACGCGGATCCGCTCAGAATGCATCAGTCTGGCGGCGTTCAGCCTCCGCTCGGGCACAGCAAGCTGCTTGCAGCGTTCGGGTGTCCGCCTGGCCGTGCGGAGGCAAACGGATCCGTCCAGACTTACAATGTAAGTCAACGGGGACGGATCCGTTTGAAGTTGACACAATATGGCTCAATCTTCAAACGGATCCGTCCCCCATTGACTTTCAATGTAAAGTCTGGACGGATCCGTCTGAACAACTTTCACACTTAGAATTTTTTCTAAGCTATAATGCAGACGGATCCGTTCTGAACGGATCCAAACGTCTGCCTTATAGGAGCGGATCCGTCTGTGCAGACAGCAGACGGATCCGCTCCGAACGCAAGTGTGAAAGTAGCCTTACTTGCACTTGTTTGATTAAAGTGGTTAATGTGTAGTTTATATGCTTTCTTACTTGTTTAGCAGATAGTTTCTTCGGTGTAACTTTCTAAGAAGACATCTTTCAGGAATATGTCATTTGGCTGTAGGGGAGTCATACTATGATTGCAGTGGTTTTTGTAAGCTTGAGGGCTACATTTACACAACCGTTGTGTGTTTTGCGGTCCGCAAATCGCGGATCTACAAAACACGGATGGCGTCCGTGCGCGTTCCGCAAACTGCGGCTCAGATGCGGACCGAAACAACGGCCGTGTGCATGAGGCCTAATGCTTATGGCTTGGGAATTAATGTCTTTCTTTTCAGGCTAGGTTCACACAATAAAATCGGCCGCAGAAAAATCAGTGGCAGAATTATTAGCTGAAAACAGGTCATATTGGTCGTGGTTATGTATTTTAGAACAGTTTTTTTGTTTTTCTGCTTCTTTGGAAATCCACATCAAATCTGGTTGGTTGAAGGGTACTTTACTATTACTATATAGTAGCTACCATATTTGTCTGTTAAGATATAAAAGTAGGATTTGTAGTTTACTTCAGACTGTTATTTATTAAGTGGAGATTGACACTCGCTAAGAGATGTTATATTAGTAGATTCCGTCTTTTCCCATTCTTGTTAGATTAGTAGATTTGTCTTTTTTTCACTATTGTTTATTTGAAAGACATAGGAGAACTGTCGGTGGTGAAATTGTAATTTTTTGGGGGGAAGTTCGGTGACCGGAATTACCGCTTACAGTTGTGATTGGACATGTTCCATTTTGATAGGTCATTGGTATTATAGCTCTCTCCTCTGCTGCATTTGTTTCTGTTGGCCATCCATGTTTAGTCCAATAGTTTGCCTATTTTTTTATAAATTCTTTTATTACATAATACTACGAAAAACAGAAATCAAAGCTTGACATAAATCAATACATTAAACAACTGGAAATACAAAAAGCAATTGCATCCAGAAATATTTACTGAAGAATAAAATGTTTAAACCAAAAATATTATACTAGAGAAATGGTAGGGGGAAAGGAGAGGATGGGAAAGGGGGCATCAGATCTTGAGCAAAGAATACCTACCGGTCCAACTAAGTTACTTGAATCTGTAGATTTGGTTAACTTTATCAATCCATTACTGAATGATTGGAAGGTGATTATGCAGCCAGTGTGGAGGAAGTAGTGGTTAAGCAGCTGGCCGTGAGAGTGTTTTTTGACAGGGAATAGTCTTTCGAAGGCCTAGCTAAAACCACCATGTCAATTGTTATGCAGACATCTGAGCCCACAATTTGACAGAAGCATGGTATTTGTATTTTCTTAGTTTATTCATTGTTTGTCACATAGAAACATAGAATGTGTCGGCAGATAATAACCATTCGGCCCATCTAGTCTGCCCAATAGACTGAGTACTATGGATAGCCCCCGGCCCTATCTTATATGAAGGATAGCCTTATGCCTATCCCATGCATGCTTAAACTCCTTCACTGTATTTGCAGCTACCACTTCTGCAGGAAGGCTATTCCATGCATCCACTACTCTCTCAGTAAAGTAATACTTCCTGATATTACTTTTAAACCTTTGCCCCTCTAATTTAAAACTATGTCCTCTTGTAGCAGTTTTTCTTCTTTTAAATATTCTCTCCTCTTATTGAATTGGGCCCCATTATAAGTTTTGCTGTGTTCGCTATCTCATCACTTTTTACAATTTTTATGTGCATTTTTATGTGCATTACTCTTGTGCTTTAGCCTGTAACATCACTACTTGTTTAATTTTCGTGCTGTATCTTTAGAAGCTTATCTTTGCACTAAGACATTACTACATTTTACTTAAGCTGGGACATAACTGTGTATAATGTTGTACTGTGACAGCAGTATTTCTGTGACACCTGTGCTGTAACTTCAGTGAGTTAAAAGGGTTTTCCAGGACAAAGCAGGTCCCACCTTACTTGCAAATAATGCTTCTGTAGGAGAAAGTTTGTAATATACTTACTGTCTTGAAGTTTCATGGATTGGCTGCTGGGCCCGGAAAAACCTTGATTGCTTTACAGTGGCTTTACCGTGTGTGTTCTGCTTACTGGGACATCACTGGTTGCATTATCCATTTTACTGTGGCATCATTGCATTGTGCCTGTGTATAACGGAAAGACACCAGCACAGAGTGTAGATGAAAATACAGTAATAAGCTTTTCATGTTCTGAACAGGTAGCTAAATGTGCTTGAAGTGGAATAAGACAACTTTCCAAATTTTGTTGGGAGGCCTCCATGGTTACTTGTTACACTCCATTAGTGTAAACTGGGACATTTGCTTATGTAATTATAGCAACATTAAAGGAGCTGCAGGAATATCTGGCAAGTACTTGCTGTGTGGTACATGTGACAACAATCTCCCGTATTCTTCATATGTCTGACTACGGGTAGAGTGGCAAGACGAAAGCCATTTCTTACGAAGAAAAACATCCAAGCCAGGCTACATTTTGCAAAACCACACCTGAAGTCTCCTAAAAGCATGTGGGAAAAGGTGTTAGGGTCTGATGAAACCAAGGTTGAACTTTTTGGCCATAATTCCAATAGATATGTTTGGTGCAAAAACAACACTGCACATCACCAAAAGAACACCATACCCACAGAGAAGCATGGTGGTGGCAGCATCATGCCAAGGGGCTGTTTTTCTTCAGCTGGAACTGAGGCCTTAGTTAAAGGGGTTCTGCACTTTTATTTAACTGATGATCTATCCTCTGGATTGATCATCAGCTTCTGATCGGCGGGGGTCCGACACCCGGGACCCCCGCCGATCAGCTGTTTGAGAAGGCAGCGGCGCTCCAGCAGCGCCGCGGCCTTCTCACTCTTTACCGCCGGCCCACTGACGTCACGACTAGTATCAACTAGCGTGGCCGGGGCTAAGCTCCATTCAAGTGAACAGAGCTTAGCCCCGCCCACTCTAGTTGATACTAGTCGTTACGTCAGTGGGCCGGCAGTAAACAGTGAGAAGGCCGCGGCGCTGCTGGAACACCGCTGCCTTCTCAAACAGCTGATCGGCGGGGGTCCCGGGTGTCGGACCCCCACCGATCAGAAGCTGATGATCTATCCAGAGGATAGATCATCAGTTAAATGAAAGTGCAGAACCCCTTTAAGCTACAGGGAATTATGAACAGTTCCAAATACCAGTCAATATTGGCACAAAACCTTCAGACTTCTGCTAGAAAGCTGAACATGAAGAGGAACTTCATCTTTCAGCATGACAATGACCCAAAGCATACATCCAAATCAACAAAAGAATGGCTTCACCAGAAGAAGATTAAAGTTTTGGAATGGCCCAGCCAGAGCCCAGACCTGAATCCGATTGAAAATCTGTGGGGTGATCTGAAGAGGGCTGTGCACAGGAGATGCCCTCGCAATCTGACAGATTTGGAATGTTTTTGCAAAGAAGAGTGGGCAAATCTTGCCAAGTCAAAATATGCCATGCTGATAGACTCATACCCAAAAACACTGAGTGCTGTAATAAAATCAAAAGGTGCTTCAACAAAGTATTAGTTTAAGGGTGTGCACACTTATGCAACATATTATTTTATATTTTTTCTTCCCTCTACCTAAAAGATTTCAGTTTTTCAATTGAGTTGTACAGTTTATAGGTCACATTAAAGGTGGATAAAGTTCTGATTTATCATTGTATCATTTTTTTTTACATCACAGAAACCTGACATTTTAACAGGGGTGTGTAGACTTTTTATATTCACTGTACATCAGAAACATTGGATAACTATTGGTACGTTATAAGTATAATTTGAGTGCCAAGTTGGTAAAAATTTCTCATTTTAAATACATTACCAACTCAATTTCTTTTCTCTCCTGCAGAGATCTCAGCATGAACAACATAACCAGGCTGCCCTCTGGCACCTTGCATACCTTGCATTATCTTGAGGAACTGTAAGTATGTTTTCCAAATTTTTACAATGCTTTGGACCTATATATGTGTGTTTGCTGTGAGAATAGGAAAACTTCAGAAACCATCTGCACTGACATGTTCAGCGGACACATTGGAAACATTTGTTCTACAAAACCCAAATCCTTGTGATTTGTAGAGAGAAACAATACACAAGGGACAGGACTATAGTTTTTTTTCAGCAGTGGCTTCATCATGCAAATATAAAGTCTAAAACCTAAGCTGGAAAGTTTCTTGGAAATACTTAAGCGACAGGATATTAAAAATTTCGGGACTTCTCATGTTTATTAAAATAGACAGTAAAGTTTTAATGAAAAACGGTTGTTTGGGTTTGATTATGTCATGAACATTGAAATGAAGTTTTATTACAGCATAACGCAAACTAATTTCTTTTAATAAAGAATTTTCTCTCTATAAATGGGACTTCAGGAGAGCCCCATGCTAATTTTATATAGATGCACACACATACTGTATTCTTGTAACTAATTTTCAGATTTGCCGTGGGGTCTTCACTACTATATAATGTGTGTTGCACTACTAGATATCTTAAAGTAATAGTTCCTAAACACAGGGGCGGACTGGCCATAGACCCTTCAAGGAAATTTCCTAGTGGGCCAATGGCCAGGGGCCCTGGTCAGCAGCCGCAGATGCCCTCCTGAATTCAATTGTATGTCCTCAGGATGGTGGTAGAGTTGAATACTGTGTTGGGGGCATGGGAACCCACGACTACCTGCCCTGCTGTTCACCCTCATAAGACACATGCTATTGCTGTCCCTGCCTACTTGTATTGGCCCTGCAGTGTTGTGTCACCCCACCTTCTGTGAATTTGTACCCACCTAAAACATGGGGCCAATTTTAGGTTTTTATCCAGGGCTACTTAAAGTTCCTAGTCTACCCTTGTCCAAACCTGTGTCAATTACCCAAAATTTGGGTAATTTGGATTTTTTCTTGTGTACGAACTTATGAACCCAATATATTTGAAAAACTCCCAAAGTATTATTTAAGTTTCTAAGCTCCTACTGTATATGTGTAAAGTAGGATTTTCCACGTATGCCTTCATAAAGAACACAAATAGATTTTTTATTTTTTTTTGCTGAACCCAAATTAGAAGTACTCTGTCTCTATTTGCTTCCAATTATGAGGATCTAGTAAGTTGGAGCAGTGGTATTTTTCTCATTAGCTGGGACCTGGGTGATGAAATATTCTAGATGAATAATTACCAATTTGTTGTGGCTGCTAAAATGCTTAGAAGTGTTTCAAGTAAAGGCAATGCATCAATTATACTGTTCACTCCATATTTTTTATTCATGTCTCTTCACTTATCATATATGATTTTCTATGCAATTAGGCTACTTTCACTCTTGCGTTAAAGTTTTCCGGTATTGAGTTCCGTCCTCGGGGCTCAATACCGGAAAAAAACTGATCAGTTTTATCCTAATGCATTCTGAATGGAGAGCATTCCGTTCAGGATGCATCAGTTCAGTCCCTCTTACATTTTTTGGCCGGAGAAAATACCGCAGCATGCTGCAGTTTTCTCTCCGGCCAAAAATAATGAACACTTCCCGGAATGCCGGATCCGGCATTAATTTACATTGAAGTGTATTAGTGCCGCATTAAGTGTTCCGGCAAAACGGATCCGGCTTTAAAAATGCAGAAAAAATTAATACCAGATCCGTTTTTCCGGATTATACCGGTTAGACGGATCCGGTATTGCAATGCATTTGTGAGACAGATCTGCATCCGGATCTGTCTCACAAATGCATCCGTTTGCGTCCGGATTGCCATCGACGGAACTGTCTGCCGGAATCCTCTGCCGCAAGTGTGAAAGTACCCTAAGTGTTTTACTTACATTGGGTGAAAAGGATGTTCTAGTAAGTGCTTTTGGCAAATAAAGGAAAATGGCTTTGGGACGCACAGTCTTAAAGGGAGCTATAACTATCTTATATTCCCAAATGAATCTCTAATTATTTGACAAGTTTGAAAGGTAACCAGTATCTTCACCATACAATTGATGCTTTGACTTGGAGAATTACGAATTAGAGAAATGGGAAATTCATATGCATATTTGGAAATCCCTGTGTTATCTGATTGGCCTTCCTTGCAACCACTGGGGAGATCAGATTGCTTGCCACTGCCATACTCATTCTGCATCTCCAAAATCTTATCCTCTAAAGCTACACTTTGACTTAGGACTAGTTTGTGCTGGCATTCATTTCACAGTGATGTCAGCCTGCTTTACCTGGCAGAGCCTGAGTGTTGGAAGTGAATTTGATTCTTTAAGGTTATTCACCCGCATAATAAACTGTCAGTGTTTTTTCTAACCAATCTTCTTGTATATAACAAATACTAAGATTTATAAAGTAAAATTGGTATAACTAAAAAAGCCACATGGCACACAATGACAATGGAAGGCTGGGAAATTAAATTAATGACCTATTTGTTTTATGATTATGAAATATCCATTTATCCTTTATTCCAGATTATAAATCTGCTTCCATCTTGTTCCTTCAGTAACCAGTACACTAAAGCTAGGTTTACACACATATGTTTTGAACCTTTTTCTTCCCATCTTTTTTTTCTTCCATTATTCGCGGGTGACGCTAGGTAGGCTCGTCCCCGTCCCCGCCTGCCATTGGCTACTCCCACCCGACACCAGATGTTTTCATCCGTGCACACGGAGAAGCAGCAGCGGCAGTGCAGGGAGCGGCGCGGGATAAGTATATTCCCTGTGAGGGGCCCGGCACATAGGGGGGCTGTTTATGGTATTGGATAACCCCTTTCATTATTTGATATATGATATACAAAGCTGCCTGAACGATTTATCATTAGACACCATGAAATGCCCTCATCTAAGCAGAAATTTACCAGAAGTGGTGAGAAAAGGGGGTGTGGAGAGGGTGAGTCAAAGCATGTCCGCCAAATTTCTCTTTTTTCACGCCAGTTTTCTCTTGTGAATAAAAACAGAAATCTACAGCAGCTAGGAGGCTGCCATAGGTTTTAGACTGTCGCACAGCCTGCCAGAGGATGAGACAAATCATTGAGAGGCCTGCACTTCTACATAAATTTGGTGCATCTTCCGGCTACACAGGGGGAAACAACCAGCGTGGAAAATGTCCCCTTTAGTGCTTAGTTTAGCTGAGCATCTTTTTAATGCAAACAGCTCGCTAAATCGTGGCTTGCTATTCCCCCTCTAATAAGACCCTAATGCTTTATACTAACCGTTGTATGGATACTTATTGTAAATGCCATTTAAATGCCTGAAACGGATCTTATCAGAGTCAAGGTTAAGAAAAATAAAAGTACAATATTTACATGGACCATTCATGGACATGCATACGAAGGCTGGCGGATATTTAATATTTTACAGTATTTATCTGAAAAATGTTAAGGACCATGAAGGATCCAAAAGAATACTAATAGAACAGATGCAAACTCTATGACACCACTGAAATTAATAAGTTGTGTTGATGGAGTTGTACTTTATAAGGCTACTTTCACACCTGCGTTTAGGTCGGATCCGTCTGGTATGTGCCCAGACGGATCCGCACCTATAATGCAAACGCTTAGATCCGTTCAGAACGGATCCGTTTGCATTACCATTACCATGATAATGCAAACGGATCAGTTTTGACTTTACATTGAAAGTCAATGGGAGACGGATCCGTTTGAAAATTGAGCTATACTGTGTCAACTTCAAACGGATCCGTCCCCATTGACTTACATTGTAAGTCTGGACGGATCCGTTTGCCTCCGCACGGCCAGGCGGACACCTGAACGCTGCAAGCTGCGTTCAGGTGTCCGCCTGCTGAGCGGAGCGGAGGACAAACGGAGCCAGACTGATGCATTCTGAGCGGATCCGCATCCATTCAGAATGCATTAAGGCTGGACGGATCCGTTCGGGGCCGCTTGTGAGAGCCTTCAAACGGAACTCACAAGCGGAGCCCCGAACGCTAGTGTGAAAGTAGCCTAATCAAACATTGTGTCATCAAGTAAGCAAAAAAGCTGGAGTGAATGAAACCGAAAGCAAATTTGGTTATTTAGCAGCAGCGTTTTCAGAATGTATTCTTAATGGTTGTGGAAGAGATATCCTTGAAAGTTATTCCTCCCCTGTCAAGTCTGTGAGAGATGATGGCACATAAGGTTGTGTAAACATGTTATTATCTTTTGAAACCTTGATTTATTTTCATCAGTACTGACATGGAAAATGTGTTTCTAGTATATGGATATGGAACAAATGTGACCAATTCCTTAAAACAAAACTGGAAAACTCGTGTATCTTCTCTAACAGAATAGTCCCAATCAACCAAATTTCCAGGCATGTTTATAGAAATATATAACACATACATTTAACTATAACTCTGGTTAATGAAGCATCGAAATGTTCATCTTCAACTCCTGCCTTTCACAATTTAGTGTCTGTCAGTATATAAACATTTTTGCCTAAAGGCTGGAAGTGCTTTAATACCAAATACAATACCATATACTCTCCTGTTTAGGCTGCTGCTCCAGCTCTGTCTGTGCCAGTCTCCTTTACTTCCAAGTAGTAGTCATGTGGTGTCTAAGCATATGACCGCTACTTCCAATCGCTGGTCTCAGCAGTTTCACCACCATCGATTGGCTGCAGCATTTGCATGCTTAGAAGGCATGTGACCATTGGCTGTAAATAAATGAGACTGCAGTGTCTCAAACTGGTCCTTATTTGTCATATTTTAATTTTAAATGCTCTCAGCCTTCGGGGGGGGGAAAAAAAACATACTTGACAACCTTTTAAATTGTATCATGTATGATATATTAATAAGCATGTCTAAATTTAGAACCCTCTTTAAGGGTTTGTCCGACCCACAGTTTGCACAGATATGTGTGATAGAGAGAGGTACACATGATACTGAGCATTGAATTTACAGGTCCATAAGCAGGCATGTCAGGGGAGGTACGACTTGAAAAAAAAATGAAAAATGCAGAAAACAACAGAGATATATCTAAATGTATTATTACATATCAAAAGTCACATACAGTTTATCATGAAAAATCACCGTCAGGAGAATATGTCACCAGTTTTATGCTGCCCTATCTGAGGGCAATATAAAGTAGTGACAGATACCCTGTGTCAATATGCAGTAGAGTTAAAAAAAAAAAAAATTTTATTAGGTATAACACAAGCTGAGGACTGTGTTAAGCCTGGGATCCTCAATATTCACCTGTTGCTGATTGGCAGCTTTCCCCTTACTGTGTCCTAAATATATATTGTATATAGTGTAATTTAATACCTGTTATTGTAGTTTCACACATGCGGAGAAGCAATCCGGCAGGCTGTTCTGGCAGAGGAATAGCCTGACATAGTTCTCCAGGTCCAGCCTAGCCAAAAACTGGCATTCACCGCCGGAGCCCATTTACAATCGTGGGATCCTGCGTAGATCCGGCCACTCCCCGGCATTTATGCCGGGATTTGGCCAGACAAAAACTGTTGTGTGTTACTATAATTGTCCTACTGAATCACAGCATAAATGCTGGGGAGCTGCCGAATTCCGAATCGTATTCGAGTCTATGGGGTCCGGTGGGCATACGTCACTTTGTGGCTATGCCCGATCCGGAGGACTCTGGATCTGGAATGTGTCAAAGAAGCTTTATTTATAATTTATTTATTCAGTTATTATACATTCCACACATTCACAAAACTAAATTCAAAGCAATAAGTCCTCCACAAATTACCCCGATTCTGGGAAGAAAATTGTCTGTCATCCATGCAGAGTGAAAAGGAAATGTGCAAGTATAGTGTAGTAGTTCTATAAATGTATACATTAAATGTAAAATGATATCACAACTGAAAGATGTGTGTCAAAGGCATGTGCTAGAAGATTTGCACATTGACATCAAACAGATCTTTGCTCTTCTCTGAAATGTGAACCATGCAATGTTGTAATGCTGATATCTATATGATCACCACTTGGAGTAGCTGGACGTATTCTTGTTCTGTCAATTATAATTTTAGGAATTAGGCTGTCCCTTCTCAAAGCAAAATAGGTCTTCCAGCAGTATTAACATCAACGTCTAGGTCACGGAGTTCTGCAAATTTAGTACAAACTACATCGTAACCCACACCTATAATTAAGTAACTTTATAATATGAGAAAAACTGTTGAGTTAAAGAGTTGGAATGTCATAAATAAACCTGAGATGGTGTGAAATACATATTAAGATGTAGTAATGGGTTCTTAGCTGGCAGACACTTGGTCACATGATCCACATGATAGCATTTTGTGTCCTTTTGGGAGACGTGATAATTATTTTGGGCCATCACCACAGTAAATAGTAAATTATTTTAGAACATTCTAGCCAAACTATTACACATTTATGGAAAAAACAAAAATGGATAAAAGGTCATGTATTGCATTGTTTTAAATGCTCAATTAGGATTTAGTATATTTACCTTTTTTTGTGTATTGGTTGGGAAAAGTCTAATGTAAATCTACCAGATTCGTAGTATGCGGACCCTTGGGAGCAGAATATTGCAATGTAAAATTATATTTGTGAACAATACAACTTTTGTAAGCCTCACAATTTCTAAAGTTACAGTTTAGGTGGACATATAGCTCACATAGACGTTGGCCAATCACTTGTTTAGCCATTTACTATTGCACTTTACTACCTAATGAACAGTGTGTGTGTGCGTGTGTCTGATGATTGCACATGTCTTTTTAATAAGGAGATCAGAATATGCTGCCACAATTCTCTGGCATTGACAGGGTTACAGAATTGGCCATGTTGGAATTCAACATGCCTGCTTATTCTTTCCCTCTGCTTCTCCGACTGGGAGAGGATCAGTGGGCCCCCATAATTATTAGATAGTTCAGGGCTCCAGATCGTGTCCAAAAGAATTTAGAGTCTTTTAACCATTTTCAACTAGCTCACTGGAGCAACCAAGCACCATACAAGCATTGCAATATACATGTACAGCGCGGAATTAAAGCACATACTCTTGTACTCTAGCAGCTGGGGACCCCTATGAAAACACCAGGGTGGACTGGGAACTTAAAGTGGCACTGAGAACCTAAAAGTGACCCTTTGTTGTAGGTGAGTCCAAATTGACAGGAGACGGAGCAACACAGGGACAACACGAGTAGACAGTAAACTAGTACTGTAGTGAAGCTCAAAATACCACCCCTGCAGAACCAAATACCACAGTGCAGTACAAAATACCACCACTCTCGCTGTAGTATTCAAGTTTATCACCTGATGATCCTACATTAATTAATGTGGAGAGCATCAGATCATTATGTACATGGCCGGTGGCTGTGAGAAGGGCTTAGGCAACCCCCTTGGTCTTCAGCCTACTGGGAAATTTCCATGTAGAGTCTATGGCCAGTCCATCTCTGGAAAAGATTAAAGCAATTTATTACTGCTTCTGCCTTCTCTTTTTCTCAGTACATAACGCTCATGCTAGGCTGCTTCCTCTATTAGACCCAGCGATCACGTAATTACCTGATGTTCTCAGGCATAGCAGATCAGCTCTGCTTGTATAAAATGCCCCACTGGGAACTACTTTCCCCTGTAACTGGGTCTTCTTTGGATGCCCCAGTTACAGTAAAAAAGTGCAAAAGAAAACATATAATGACCTCTTGTGGAATATATGATAAATTTATTGCTAACTATGTCCTGCTTTAGACAGAGATAATAACGCTGTGATAGCAGGACCTCTCTCAGTTCTAGTCAACCAAACTTAGACAATCAAAGAACCCTATATTAATCTAAGTTCAGTTCAGTAGAACCATTGATAGTCTTCAATAGGCTTCAATCAGCTACCCTTGATATGTTGGAATTTTTTTTACACTTTTTTTTTATTTTATATTCAAAGGTAATCTATACATGCATCCACCCACACTCAATCACATTTCCACATGCAACAATTGTACAATTAGCCACTGAGCAATGTCTTGGACTTACAATGGTTGTTATTATTCACCAGTGGGAATATAAAAGAAAACTTGGTCACTATCCTATCCTCCAACTTAGGTTGAATAGCAGGCGTGATACTAACCCCAAAGAACTGTTTTGCAGCCCCTGCGGCAGAAATGGAGTGTACCTGTTTGTTAGCATCTCAATTTCTATACAAGTCTATGTTTCCTGTGTTTAAACAAAGCACAGATATCCTGTCTGATAAGAAAGGCATTGAAAATGAAGACTATGGAAACAGCCAAGGAGTGTTTCTGATAGTAACTCAAGCTTTGAAATGTTGCCTAAAAAAAAAAAAAAAACTAAACGAATCAGAGTATCTGTGAAGTCTAATGAAGAATGCCAAAAGGATATGCTGCCAAAAACAGTTGATCATTGTTCAAAGGGGGGCATATCCACTTTCTTTTGAGATATTAAAGAGTTTGTTCTGCTCACACAAAGGTAGGGCAAAGCTGGAGAGCTGCCAAGTCATCCTTTGTTCCTCATCACCATTGTGCAGTCATTGGGAGCAGGTGCTTTCACGGAACAAGGGAGAAAAGTGAAAACACATGCATCTAGTGGCTCTAATATGGAGGTGTTATCGATGATCCCTGCACAAATTAGCTTTAAGTGAACAATAACACTTTCTATTCAAATTTAAGGAGACAAGGAGCCTTACACTACACTCAAGACCAGTGCAGCTGGAGAGAAGTTGAAGTCTTTCATTTCATAGAGATTTGCTAAAATCTGTAGTTATAGATACTTCCATCTTGCTCTATATGAATCATAACGTGTCCGGGAATATTTTAGAGATTACGTAAACACCTGTTAATAAGGATGTGTCAGGAGAGTAAGAAAATGGTTTTGAGAATGTAACACCATCGGATGATAGAAGCATAGCTAAACCAGGAAAATACATTTCTCTTGTCTTAAACTGAAACAATTGAAGATAAGTACTAAACATATCAATATCAATTAGCTATGTGAGTTAAACTTCTCTATGCAAAGTCAAAATAATATTCAGTTTCACAAGTAATGTCCTAAGGCTGCTCTTACACATAATGGCATAAACACCATATTTTGCTCCAGAAACTGCCATACATACATTGGGACTTTAAAGGCAACAGCCCCAAAAAAAATTCTTCTAGTTAAAGTAAGCCTAATATTATAAACATTTTTTGGCTGTTCCCTTTTTAAAAAATGCTTATATGCCAATATACTGTATTCCCAGAAAAATGTTAGTATATCTCCACCTGCTGTTTCTGTTGAAAAGACTTTGTGTCCACCTCAGTAAAGCTCCTCTCTCTCTCTGCTCCTTCCTGTGTTCGAGAAGTTCCTGTGCAAGGGATTCTTGGTGTGGTGAGCCAGCTACCTCTGAAGCTGCAGCTTCAGGGAATATCTAGAAATCTAAGTATTTTTTTCTAAAATAAATGTAAATGCAAAAAAAAAATTTTGAATTAGAAACTGGATTTAATGATATGACATTTTTTTAAAATAAATGTAAATGCAAAAAAATGCTTATAATTATGGACTGGATTTAACATTATGCCATAACCCCTTTAAAGGCTATGAACACCTTCAGGGGCAATTTTCTTATCATTGCATTTTACTCAATTTGGGGGAAAAAAAAATGCTTAACTGATCTATGTTAAAAAATGTTCAGCAGTTTTTGTGCTACAGCCTTCAGTTTAAGTATATCTGCAGACTGTCATGTTTTCTGTTTTAAATTGGATTGTCAGAGAACTTTTTTGACGCTAAATTCTAAGGGTGCTGCTACATGTTCAGTAGTATCTGTCTTTAGTTCTTTTCCTCACTTTATGACCTATACCTGATTTTGGCTTAAAAAACTGCATAAAAAATCTGAACGTGTAGCAGCATAAGGATATGGCTTAAATGGGTGTTTATGACCTGTCAGGAGTTCAGAGGCAAGGGCAACATGTTAGGGCTCTTTCACACTTGCGTTCTTGTCTTCCGGCATAGAGTTCCGTCGTCGGGGCTCTATGCCGGAAGAATCCTGATCAGGATTATCCTAATGCATTCTGAATGGAGAGAAATCCGTTCAGGATGCATCAGGATGCATCAGGATGTCTTCAGTTCCGGAACGGAACGTTTTTTGGCCGGAGAAAATACCGCAGCATGCTGCGCTTTTTGCTCCGGCCAAAAATCCTGAACACTTGCCGCAAGGCCGGATCCGGAATTAATGCCCATCGAAAGGCATTGATCCGGATCCGGCCTTAAGCTAAACGTCGTTTCGGCGCATTGCCGGAGCCGACATTTAGCTTTTTCAGAGTGGTTACCATGGCTGCCGGGACGCTAAAGTCCTGGCAGCCATGGTAAAGTGTAGCGGGGAGCGGGGGAGCAGTATACTTACCGTCCGTGCGGCTCCCCGGGCGCTCCAGAGTGACGTCAGGGCGCCCCAAGCGCATGGATCATGTGATCACATGGATCACGTCATCCATGCGCATGGGGCGCTCTGACGTCACTCTGGAGCGCCCCGGGAGCCGCACGGACTGTAAGTATACCGCTCCCCCGCTCCCCACTACTACTATGGCAACCAGGACTTTAATAGCGTCCTGGGTGCCATAGTAACACTGAACGCATTTGGAAGACGGTTCCGTCTTCAAATGCTTTCAGTACACTTGCGTTTTTCCGGATCCGGCGTGTAATTCCGGCAAGTGGAGTACACGCCGGATCCGGACAACGCAAGTGTGAAAGAGGCCTTAGCCATCAGAGCAGTTCTCTGATGGTTCAGTGTAAAACAGAAAGCAAAAAAATTAAATAAATAAATACAGTTGAAAAGTTTAAATACCAACCACATTAAATTTTAGTCCAAAATGAGTAAATGCAATGATAAAAAAAATTGCTGCCAAAGGTGTTCATAGCCTTTAAAGGGGTTTTCCCATCTCAGACAATGGGGGCATATCGCTAGGATATGCCCCCATTGTCTGATAGGTTCGGGTCCCATCGCTGGGACCCGCACCTACAATGAGAACGGAGCTGGGAAATGAGCGGAGGGCTCACTGCGCATGCGCAGCCGCCCTCCATTCCTTTCTATAGGGCCGCCGAAAATAGCCAAGCGCTGGCTCGGGTATTGCTGTCTGCCCCATATAAAAGAATAGGAGCATGGGCCGCCCATGCGCGGTGCGCTCCCATTCACTTCTATGGGAGCAGCGCTTGGTGGTGGACGGACCCTGGGAAATCCGGGGTCCTCCAGCCACAGCGCTTCCCGCTTCGTTCTCGTTGTAGGTGTGGGTCCCAGCAGTGGGACCTGCACCTATCAGACAATTGGGGCATAACCTAGTGATATGTCCCCATTGTCTGAGATGGGAATACCCCTTTAAGGGTGTATTCATAAAAAATGATGCATATGGAAAAAAACATATGATTTGCCACAGTTGTTGAGGCCGTTTGAAAGGGCATCTGTCAGCAGATTTGTATCTATGACACTGGCTGATCTGTTACATGTGCACTTGGCAGCTGAAGGCATCCGTGTCGGTCCCATTTTCATATGTGCCTGCATTGCTGAGAAACATTATGTTTTGATATATGCAAATGAGCCTGTAGGAGCAATGGAAGCGTTGTCATTGCAGAGAGAGCTGAGCCCTTTGCTCCTAGAGGCTCATTTGCATATATTAAAACATTGTTTTAAATGCAGCTCAACTGCAACATCTGGATACACCCTAAACCTAAATCAGTGTGTTGTAAGCAAGAATAGACAGAAGTAGGGATACGCATGAGTACAGAAATGCAAGATTTTTTTTAATTAAAATGCATATATTAGAACCTTTTTCCAGAAAATTCGGAAAGAAGCATTAAAGTATGTTCACATGTTTTTTTTAATGCAAATTCTGACACATTTATTCAGCATCCTGTTGATTTTAATATGGTGTATTTTTAGCCACATAGTTGAAATCTGCTTAAAAAAATAGTGAAATCCCTTCAGGAACCACAAAGTTCTGCAGCAGAAATCCAAGGGTCAATTTCGAATTTCTGCCCCAGATTCTACAGAAAATACTTATTGTTCTTGTCTGACGTGTTTTTCAACCGTGTGAACAGAGCCTAGCATTTAATGTGGTCAATATAATGATAACCATATTATCATGGGACACAACTGTATTTCCACAGTATACAATTCTATGTTAGTATCTGGCAAGAAAATAGTAGCAACCAATTGATTGAACAGTTTAATAATGTGATTGGTTAAGGGTTACGCAGACCTTGCTGAATTTTCTGGCATACATTAGATGAAAATATGAATACAGTAGGTGCACTGAACCAAGCCAGATGCCCCAAGAACTGATTAACGTCTGCCAACTGATCTGAATCATTTTATCCTCCGCATTTTCATCCCTCTTTAGCAAGGACATATATAGAGTATTTTGATGCTTTACTTTCTGAGCCATTAAAACGTATTATCATGTTATGCATTGTCCAAAAGTGAACTCCATGTCCGAAAAAGTGAGTAATATGCAACATATTTAATAGTTTATTCAATCACAGTATAAATTTTGGTATTGGAATCTTTTAAATGTTTCTTTAAATATGATCTAGCCCAAGGCTTGTTATTGCATGTCAGTACTCCTATTAAAAAACATTAGGTGTCACAGGAGAGGCCATCATCTCAGGAGGACAAATCAAGAGCTTTTTATGTCAGGAATCTCACAGGGTTGTTGAATGCTGAGAAATATGTTCCAGATAGTGTGTAAGATGAATGAAGCACTTTGGAGTCCAGCAAATGACTTCATCTTTTCAAGCTAGTGAAGAACAAGCAGATAGTATCTCACAATTTGTGATGATAAAAGTGCTGCATTTAAGATGTCCACAGCTTTATCCAGCTGTACATGACTTCTTTCCCTGGCAATTATTCATTGTCAGTTTGGAATTACAATAATATAAGGATTATTTTCAAGAGCAGCCAGTGCACTGAGAGCTGATTTTTGAGGCATTGGAGCTTATGTAATAATTAAGATATTTATTCTCATGTTATAATGGGCTCTTAAAGGCGCATAAATATAAAGAGAATAAAAATCCATATTCTTATAATAAGCTGTAGTACCTAGTATCACATGCTGTTTACCTAGACATAACATAGCTCAGTCCGAGAAATAGACACAGTGCCTGGGCCGTTGTATACTAAGCCATGTAGACAGACTTTTACCCTCCACTTTCACATTAATCCTAATGTCTTCAATTCAGTTTAACGCCTCAAGGCTCACGTGGACCATAGGTTACAGAGAGGTCAGAATATATTGGTGGGTGGAGAAATGGATTATGGGAGGAGGTTTAAGGCAGTGGATAAGGAGATCCACATGTTACAGACTACTATAGAAGACTAAAATTCTCATTTCTGAAACTTAATGTGGAAAATGAAATAGTGGAGAATTAAATGTATGTTCACTAATACCAGCAGTAAGCAAAATGGGAGGGCTTAAGTCCCTTGTACTGGAGGGAATCATTAATGTAATTAGTGTGGCTGAAACATAGCTGGACTCTTCACATGACCAGGCTGTTACTCTTCAGTGTTTTGCACTCTATGAAAGACAGGGCAAATAGCAAAGGAGATGGAATGTTTATGTTCGGAGTGGTAAGAAAGCAAGTGCGAAAGAAGCAATTGTGGGTGAAGATGATGAGGATGTTGAAATTCTTTGGGTTGAATTACAAAGGAAAAATAATATTTGGTGTAATTCCTAGGTGAGCAAACACAATAGTAATAGTAGCACTCCTTTAAATGCCAGGTGCAAAGTTCCGGACGAAGAAACCACAACCAGTAGTAGAATAGATAACAAGGTAGCACTGCTTGACAAAGGCTCCATAGAGATGAGCTGAAACGTTGCATTGGGTGTAATAAAAGATCCACTTTTTTTTCACGGAATACCGGAGTGCTGCCTTGTTATCTATTCTATTACTGGTGTAATTCCTAGCTACCTCCCCCCACCCCTACATCTCTGAAGAAATAAAAGTCCATCTATATAACCAAATAGAGCGGGTTGAACAAGTTGGAATAATGGTAATAATGGAGATTTTAGCTATTAATTGGGGTCATGGTTCTGCTTCAACTGCAAATACAAACAAAATGCAGCAGCACTGCAAACTGCAAACATTGATTAGATGAACTAACGCAAAAATCATTTGTGCCCATCCACCAAAGCAAGGCAACCGCTTTTAGAAGGGACCATACTTTGTAATGACACCTTTCTTTGTGCCAACTCACCTTAAATGAATTCAGAGAAAGCAGATGTCAGCTATATACTGCACTTATTAATAATAGCCTATTTTAAAGATGGGTTTGTTAGTAATGCATGACCATAATGGATAAAGCCACACTTCCAAATGCTTACTGCAAAAACAACAGACAAAATTATTCAGAACATCCTATAAAATGAAGTGAATGCGCAGGTACATATTGCCATGACTGAAAATACAGTTGGATTGCAAACTGGCTGAAAGAACACTTCCAGAGACCATGTGTCATTAAAGGGGTTGTCCGAGTTATGAAAAAAAATTATATAGCACTGAAAATCTGATATATAACTGAGCTAAGCAAGTTTTATGCAAAAATAAATATATATTTCCTCATTTCCCTGGTTCTTTTCTGGCCCTTTTTGTTTACATGCAATAAAAACACTCTCTGCCCCTCCCCCTGCTCTGCTAAGGGAGTGGATACAAGAGCTGCCCTGAGTGACATGTCTGCCTGCTGGGAGACTCTGCAGCATGTTGTATGTGTAGGACTACAAGTCCCAGCTGTATAATGACATTGCTAAGGGAGTGGATACAAGAGCTGCCCTGAGTGACATGTCTGCCTGCTGGGAGACTCTGCAGCATGTTGTATGTGTAGGACTACAAGTCCCAGCTGTATAATGACATTGCTAAGGGAGTGGATACAAGAGCTGCCCTGAGTGACATGTCTGCCTACTGGGAGAGACTGCAGCATGTTGTATGTGTAGGACTACAAGTCCCAGCTGTATAATGACATTGCTAAGGGAGTGGATACAAGAGCTGCCCTGAGTGACATGTCTGCCTACTGGGAGAGACTGCAGCATGTTGTATGTGTAGAACTACAAGTCCAAGCTGTATAATGACACTGCTAAGGGAGTGGATACAAGAGCTGCCCTGAGTGCTGGGAGAATCAACAGCAACTTGTATGTGTAGAACTACAAGTCCCACTTGTATAATGACACTGCTAATACACACAGGATCTTCCCCCTACCTTCTTGTGCAATGTTCTCTCTAGTATATCAGCTCCAGTGCCCAGCATTGTCTCCTCACTGCCTGCAGAGCTGTGCAGCTGAAGGGGTTAAGAATCCTAGCAGAGAGTAGACGGCAGTGGAGGGGGGCGTGGCCAGCACAGTGACGTCTCGTTTACAGGCTTGTAAACGACCTTTATCAGAGCAGGGAGAGAAGCTGACATCACAGCTCATGTGACCCTCAGTGAAATCTGAGAAACCAGCCACTGGAGATAAAGTGAGTTAATTGGAAAGCTGTTACATTTGCCTAGTTAGGAACATAGAAAGAACAAAAAAATAACTCGGATAACCCCTTTAAATTTTGCTTCGGCAATATCAATTAATAGTTTGCATATTGGCTTTGCAAGCAGACACATGTTGGCAGAATTGCCGATGCAGCCAAAACTGCAGCCTCATGTGGTGGGCTGGGTTTTCAAATAGCTTGTTAATTATTTGCATGATTTTGCTTGTAATACTGTACTTTTACCCACAAAACCATGCAGCAATTAACAGTCATGGTAATGTCTACGTAGTTTTGCAGGGAAAACAGCATCATTGCTGGCAAAATAATGCATATAATAAACAAGCAATTTAAAAAGCCCACTCACTACATTTTGCTGTGGTTTTATGAAGTACTGTATGTGGCCACTGCAATGTGGGTGCAGGCATTTGGGATTAGAACCTCAATCCATATTAATGCCATAATAATTTTGTGATGATCATTTTAGTACCTCCTAAAAGAAAAAAATATATCATATGCACCTAGCTAGACCTCAAAAGTACCATTCAATATGTCTTATCCAAAAGCTGTTGACAGATGACCACATCATACCACATTTCTGCGATGTGAGGTCAATCACAAGATGTTTGGATTCTTACACAAGTTGCTGCAAAGTTTTAGGATGAATACATTTAACTTCAGTATGTGACTACTGTCATAAATACTATAAGCAGTAAACCAATACACAGACACTGTGCTGTCACCATAGAATTTTCTTAAGTGATATATTTCTGTTCCAAGTTAGTTTGTTGTAATCTGCCGTGTGAGATATTACTTGCATATAGAGTTAACATTTAGGCTGAATTCACACACGGCAGATTTATTGCAGACATTTCTGTCACTTGCTATGCCCTTGTCATGCAGCAAAAATGTAAATCACTAGAGCTAAGGTCACAAGTGTTTGCATTAAATCCAGAGATCTATAATAAATATTTTAAAAAATCAGTTATTAAATATGTCATCAATTGACCTTAAAGAGAACCTGTCACAAT
Organism: Bufo bufo; assembly: GCF_905171765.1. Lineage (NCBI taxonomy): Eukaryota > Metazoa > Chordata > Amphibia > Anura > Bufonidae > Bufo > Bufo bufo. The sequence goes on from NC_053389.1 coordinate 481,906,812, forward strand.
GAAATGCATTGTAATCTACAGGCATCCTGTTATAAAGCATGAGGATCTGAGCAGATTGATATATATTTTTGTGGGGAAAGTGTCAGTAAAACTTGTAATTGATGGCATTCTCTGTGTAAGTGTGTATACAGAGATAGCTGTCAGTCACTGATAGTTGTACGCGGGTGTTGTCAGTGATTGATACCATTCTATATGTGTGTATACATAGATAGCTGTCAGTCACTGATATTTGTACATGGGGAGCTGTTATCAGTGATTGATACCATTCTATATGTGTGTATACATAGATAGCTGTCAGTCACTGATAGTTGTACACAGGGGAGATGTTGTCAGTGATTGATACCATTCTATATGTGTGTATACATAGATAGCTGTCACTCACTGATAGTTGTACACAGGGGAGATGTTGTCAGTGATTGATACCATTCTATATGTGTGTATACATAGATAGCTGTCAGTCACTGATATTTGTACATGGGGAGCTGTTATCAGTGATTGATACCATTCTATATGTGTGTGTGTATACAGAGATGGCTGTCAGTCACTGATATTTGTACACAGGGAAGATGTTGTCAGTGATTGATAGCATTCTCTGTATAAGTGTGTATTCATAGATCGCTCTCAGTCACTGATATTTGTACACAGACGAGGTGTTGTCAGTGAATGATAGCATTCTTTGTGTAAGGGCTCATGCACATGACCGTATTTTTGTTTCCACTTCTGTTCCGTTTTTTTTTTTTTTTTGCAGCCCATAAGATGAACCATTCACTTCAATGAGGCTGCAAAAAAAACCAAAAAACGGATATTACTCTGTGTGCATTGTGTTTCCGTATGTCTGTTCCACAAAAGAATAGAAATGACTTATTATTGTCCGCATTATGGACAAGGATAGGACTGCTGTATTAGGGCTCAGCTGTTCTGTTCTGCAAAAAACGGAATGCACACGGGCATCATCTGTACTTTTCGCAGATCCGTTTTTTGCAGGCAGCAAAATACATACGGTTGTGTGCATGAGCCCTAAGTGTATATACAGAGATAGCTGTCAGTCACTGATAGTTGTACACAGGGGAGGTGTTATCAGTGATTGATAATATTCTCTGTGTAAGTGTGTATACAGAGATAGTAGTCAGTCAGTGATAGTTGTACACAGGGGAGGTGTTATCAGTGATTGATAGCATTCTCTGTGTAAGTGTGTATACAGAGATAGTAGTCAGTCACTAATAGTTATCCATGGGGGAGGTGTTATCAGTGATTGGTAGTATTCTCTGTGTAAGTGTGTATACAGAGATAGCTGTCAGTCACTGATTGTTGTGCACAACGGGAGGTGTTATCAGTGATTGATAGCATTCTCTGTGTAAAGGCCTCATGCAAACAACCGTATGTATTTTGCGGTCAGCAAAAAACGGATCCGGAAAAAAAAAAAGGCTGACGTCCGTGTGCATTCTGTATTTTGCGGAATGGAACAGCTGGCCCCTAATAGAACAGTACTATCCTTGTCTGTAATGCGGACAATAATAGGACTTGTTCAGACATACGGAAACGGAATGCACACTGAGTACCTTCAATTAGTCCTTTTTTGCGGACTAATTGAAATAAATGGTTCCGTATATGGTCCGCAAAAAAAAACGGGCATGAGACCTAAGTGTGTATACCGAGATAGCTGTCAGTCAGTGATAGTTGTAGATGATAATGTTGTAGATGATAATGTCGGACAGAGCTGCTGTTTTTGGCTAGACACTATCCATTCACTGCATTCACTAATGGTAACACCCAGTTGGACCTCTGTTGCAGACTACTGGCAATTCATTCAAAACATCAAGTAGGAATAATAAAGAAATGACACAACATAGAGTTTAAGTAAAATGATGCTCCAAAATTTTATTACTGTAAATGGGGAATGCAAGTAGTTACTAAAGCATAGATGCCAGAGCAGTTGACAGTTTCTCTTTAAGGAGTTCAAAGGGAGCAGTAAAAAGAAATAAAATCAAAACAGTCATATCTATCTCAAAAATTGCATAGCAAATAAATCAGTACATAGCTGCCAAACCAGCACGTACTAAAAGTCTATAAACTTTGCCTGGTCATAAAGGCCAAAGACACCCTGGTCATTAAGGGTTAATATGTCTGGTTTTATTTTATGACGTGTCACTGTTATAGTTTCATAGTGGAATTACCTCACTGTTCTATGGAAGCACTATGGTTTCAGTCGTTCTACGTTAATAAAATGATATCACCTTCATTTTGTGTTCTGAAATTGATGGTTGTAACTTGTCTGGCATGGTTTGTGTCTAGGAGTGTGTGTGTATCTGTATAATTAAGCTTCACTATGGATTACTATAGGGCAAAGTACTTTAGACATGCAGACGCTGATGTAATGTATTCAAACACAGATAGGGCATGTTCCTTGTACGCTGGATGAAGGAAATGTAGGGGAAATGATCAGTGTTGTAAAGAATAATTGGCATAGAAACTTAAAGGGAACCTGTCACCTCCAACAAACATCCCAAGCCGGAAGCAGTACCTTAGAGTAGCCAGCAGCATCTCTGTAATGATTATTTTCTTCCTGCAGGCAGATGAAGCAAAAGCTGTAAAAACGTTCTTTAATCCCCTGCTGGCACGCTTCTCTAGTCAGGCTTGAAGTCACGGGGGCAGCGGCCTCCTTGCTTCAAGTCGCGGTAACCACGCCCCCTTCCCTGCCCCTTCTCTGTGACAGCCGGCAGTTCGGCTGGCTGTTGTGCATAAGCACTGTCAGTCAGAGAAGGGGCAGGGAAGGTGGCGTGGTTACCGTGACTTGAACCAAGGAGGCCGCTGCCCCCGTTACTTTAAGCCTGACTAGAGAAGCGCGCCAGCAGGGGATTAAAGAAAGTTTTTACAGCTTTTGCTTCATCTGCCTGCAGGAAGAAAATAATCATTACAGAGATGCTGCTGGCTACTCTAAGGTACTGCTGCCGGCTTGGGATGTTTGATGGAGGTGACAGGTTCCCTTTAAGCATGGTAAATATCAGGTAAATGAGGATCAGGCATGTTGGATTTCAACATGCGTAATGCTTTCTTCTATCAAGCACTGCCAAGAGTACCAAAAGCTATCTAATGGGTATGCCCGAGCTTAGTAGGCAAAAGGGTCATCCGTATCTGACTGGTGGAGGTCTGACACTCGGGACCTCTGCCGATCAGCTGTTTGAGAAGGCAGCAGCGCTCCTGTGAGCTCCGCTACCTTCTCTCAGCTCCCCAAACAGCGCCGTACATTTTATAGTGGCTGTGCCTGGTATCGCAGCTCAGCCCCATTCCCTTCAATGGGGCTGAGCTGCGTCCAAGCCACATGGCTGATGAACGTGTCGTCACTTGGCACAGAGAAAGCTGTGAGAAGTTTGCAGGAGCACAGCTGCCTTCTCAAATAGCGGATCCATGGAGGTCCCGGGTGTCAGACCCGCACCAATCAGATACTGATGACCTATCCATAGGATAGGTCATCAGTATTTAAGTCTCGGAAAGCCCCTTTATCTGGTAGCTTATTTGAGGACCTTGTGGATTGAAATTGTCTTAGATGAAAAGTGGTCTTTCATTTTCTAAAGGGTATGTTCACATCTACGGCATGCCTGATCCGGCTGTCAGCCGGACACAAAACTCTGCATGCAACAATTTTTGTCCTGCCAAAATCCAATATTTATGCTGGAAAGTGGCTGGATCACCTGCGGACCCCATTATAGTAAATAGGGATAGAACTGAAACACAGACTGATTCTGTGAGTAAGAAACCTGTTTTCCCTCTCAGGTTTGAGAAATAACGACCACTCTAAACGAGTCCATTGGACAGTATTCAAGATGAATAAGGGCCACATATATGATACATGAATAGAGAATTGCATTATTGTTATCTAATCACAATTAAAATCAGTCTTTTTAAAGGCACAAAACCCTTAAGGGTGAAGTTGGACAAATCCAGGTTTTATAAAGTATTCATCTCAACCACTGATGTAGTGCCAGGTATTATAGTGCAAAGAATTATTACCGTGACTGATTGCCATATCAAAACGGCTCTGTGTCACTCCACTACTATACAGAAAATGGAGCAGCTGTTTCATCCCATCTTTCTCCCTATTAGCTAAGGTCATTTTAGGTTGAAGAAAACAATATGTTTGGGGCTGTTCCAACTTTGGACTTATCCCGAGTGTCAAAACCACTGGAATTTCACAGGCAGTCCATGTGGCATGAAGGGCTTTCTCTTTTCATCCTAATGGTCCTGAGTTTAAACCATTTGAAATCAAAGAGCTAGGGAAAGTGATGAAGTGAGGTTTGGGAAAGCGATTATCTGTGTGAAAACTAAAATCCCTGAAGTAGCCGCACAGTCAGCTCCTACACAGCTGTCCCAGACAGCCTGTGCGCTAAACAGGCATTGCTAATCTACAGGACCAATAGCAGATTTTAATTTTTCTATTAATTCATGCATTTATGTAAAGAAAAAGGGGGTCAGTCAGCACATACATGCATGCATGTTGGTACCTGCATTCCTTGGATATAATGGAGGCCATTTTGGCACCAAAAATGACAGAAATTAAAGCAGGCCCAGCATGCATGTGGAACCTACACTCCCTGAATTGTATGGTAGCCGTCATGGCACATAACAGGTAGAATTTAGTATTAGGAACCCGTCTTACAGAGATCGCCTTGACGTGCGGCAGACGGGCTCAAATAATTTTGTACAAAATGATTTGCCAAGCATCTCTAATTTAGAAGTATAGCACTTGCAATTATTATGCAATGTTGTACTTTATTTGGTTTGCAGATCGCTGTTGCATTGCATGTTTTGTTTTATAATGCATTTATGTAGCACCATCATATTCCACAGTGGTGTACAGAGATTGACACGAGAGAACATACAAACCCCATGTAAATATTGTCCTTTCTCAAACGACGATAAGTGTTCTGCGGTCCACTAATTGCGGATCCGCAAAACACGGATACTGGCCATGTGCGTTCCGTATGATAGCGTGCCCCATTACAAAAATGCCTTCTTAGAATGCTCTTTATGACATCTTTTTTGCGGGGCCGCAGAACGGAACTACGGATGCGGACAGCACAAAACAACTGGAACTGGTCGTTTTTCATTAAAAAAAAAATGAAGGGAAAACCAGATGTGCAATAATGGCCACTAAAACACAAAAATGCTGAAAAATTTCACTAAAAAACTATGTGTCAATCAACCCTCAAGGGGTATTCCCATCTCATGGCAAAGATCAGAATACCCATTTTATTGGTAGCTTGGCTGGCCGGGGTTACAGAAACAGTCGGGCACTGCTGGAGTCGCTGTGCTACACTGTTTTGCCTGAATGGCTGAGATGGTATTAACCTTTTAACGTCATCATAGACCAGGTAAAAAATATTGTATTTAGTTAGTATGATGTTTTGAAATTTTCTCCAGCAGAAAAAGAAATGTAGGGGCGACATGGAACCAATCAAAGTAGAACTTAATTCCACCGTCAGTGCTTGCTCATGAGGGGAACTCTGACCCACATTTACTAATGTGAGTGCAACTAAACTCTGTACCGCAATTTGGTGCATCTAGGTTTAGAGAAATTACCTGTGCCTAGTCCAACAAAGGGGCATGGCTTACCTGTGATGGGTGGTGACTTTAAATAAAAGGGTGTGGCACAACAAGCAACATTCGGCGATAAAATTTCTCCAAAATTCTATCTCAAACTAAGCCAAGCAATAGCTGGTATAGAGCTAGGCCTAGTTCACACTGTGATTGTGAGTCAGAAGCACAGAACGGGTGCAAATCTTTCTAGTATACCTTATTTCTATATAGACTCTACTCCTGGTTTTTGCTCACAGTCACTGATGGAAATCATTGACCAAAACACTGAAGTGTGAACTAGACAGTAGACAAATTTTCTAGCTAGCCTGACTGTGATAACTCTGGTGCATGTCTAGAAAGCCTGTCTAATTTTACCCCATCTATAGGCTTAGTAAATATACCCCATTGTCTGTTTGATTTATGCAATATACTGTATCATATACAAACTACCTGGTCCACACTACTGAACTGGATCCAAGTATAGGGTTCATTGAACTGAGAAGACTGGCAATGTGTATAAACATTGTTCTGAATCTTAGGCAGGGTACCATTTGGTCATTCTTCTCACCCCTTGGCAGACCTTAAAGAGGACCTGTCACCAATGGAAAAAAGTGTGCTGCTTGTATAATCTAACTAGCCATGCTCCCCTGAGCATGGTATACTTTCCCTTACGTCTCTGTGCCCTCCAGCCCCCACCCTTCTTCTGCTATTCCCCTCTAAAGTTACAGCACCACATATGTCAATCAGAAGTAACCAGCCATAGAGGTGTGGCCAGTCACTCCTCTGTTTGGCATGATACCAGTTACAGAGACTCTGCCGACACCAGTCTGAATGAGAGACTGTCAAGTGGCAACTCTGATGAATCATGGTCTCGGGAGAACTCCAAAAAAATTGGATCCACAAAATACAGATGATGTCCGCGTTGCATGTTTTTTTTGTTTTTGTGGACACAATGACATGTGTGTGCTTTCCATATCCAAATGTCCATTCCACAAAAGATAGAATATGTTCTGTGTTTAGTACCAAATGCAGACCATGGACCCACTGAAGTCAACGGGTCTGCAAAAAATAAATAAAACGGATGTAACACAGATGTCACTGGGCCAATACTCGTATTTAGCGGATCTACGTTTTCTGGACCACGAAATACATACAGTCGTGTGCACTAGGCCTTATATTATATGTATTTTTGACCCATAGCAAAGTGTGGTACACTTCTTCAGACTGTATGACCCAATCTTTTTGGTATTCTTTATAATGCCTTCTATGTTGTGTATACAGATGTAGCTGGGCCACAATTGACTCTGATGACACATGTCACAGTGTTTTCTCGTGAAAAAAGCCATTGAAAAAGTCAATTAACATTTTCTTGCCATTGTTTACTTAATGCGTTAACCATTACGTTTAGGTCGACCAAATCTGTAAATAAATATACTCAATAGGAATAGTTTTGTGTGTTTATGTATTTTATTTATATTCTCTGTAGATTTATTGCTGTGTATGTTTTATGATTTAGACGGGCATTAATTTATTTGGAATTTAATGAATCTTTTAAGTTCTTTGCTTGTAGAATTTATATCATAAGTTTGTGTGCTAGTCCATTGTAATTGTACTCCATTTTCTCCTTCATGTTCTTAGATTATATATATAAATGCAAATACAAGTATTTCTATACATTGGAGTACTATAGATATTTGTCAAAACATACTATTTTAAATGGGTTCTCTGATTTACACAGCACTAATGAATGTGGCTTTCTACTGTGGAGAGTCACAGGCCTGGGTGAAAAATCAGCTAATGCCTAATGAGGTTAACACCAATGGGGGGAATTTATCACGAGGGTAATATTTTAAGTCAGTTTTGCATTAGAATGCATTGGTGTACTTTTCTCCAGATTTATCAAACATCCCACATTGAGGGGCATTTATCAATCTATTTACGCCACCATTGTGGTGTAAATAAGTCACACATATGTGCACTATAATATGAGACTTTTTAAGCTACTCAACACTTTTCCAAAGTGGTTAGAAAAGCTAGGGCTCACTAGGAGGGGCAGGGGCAGGTTAGGTACTGCCAGATTTGATATAACTTACAGCAGAAACTGGCCTACGGTATAGCTGAAGTCTACAACAGACCCTGGCTGGTGTACACTTTAGTTTCTGGCACACAGACGGCCAGAGATGCACCTAATGTATTAAGAGGCACTGGGCACAACTCTCTCAAAGGGATCAGTACTGGGGTATGGGAATGCCAATCATGATAAATGTCCCTCACTGTTTGTTAAAATTGGTGCACCTTTAAACCTAACTCTTTCTAGAAATTCAACACCATTTTTTTTTTACTCTGCCCCCTACTGGAGTGAGACTGGAGTGAGTGGTGTTAAAATGCAAAAAGTCACAAAGTTGGTGGCTGCGACCTGTGAAAGGTGAAATGGTGCAGCCCTGTCCAACAATTGTAAAAAAAAAAAAAAAAAGGACTCCGAATGCTAACCCCTGTAATGAAGGAATGGTGTTGCTTGAGGCAAATATTTTAATTTACGTCATGGATAGTGCACACCTGACAAAAATATATGCGTTCTTGGTGTCAACGCATTCAGTGCTACAGAACTGAACATTCTGTGTCATCACCGGACATGTGGTTAGTCAATTTCCACTAGACCTCCACAATGGCAGGTAAATGCAAATATTACCCGACCCCGCTGCAAAATGATTGCAATGATATCAAGAATGGCGAGTCACTAGAGAGAGAGGATACTGGCTTTTCTGCCACTCTTTCTAGACTTTTCAGCCACCCAGTGTATCTATAATAATAAACTGAGTAGTATGTTAGATAATCTACTTAATTTATTCATTGGACTCATAGGTTGGTTAAGATCCTGCATGCTGCCTATCTGTATGTCGTACAGTCAGTGTGCCATGTTATGTGCCACTTGTGCAGGGAGTGAGGGGGAATAGATGCCTTCCGTGGCCCGGGGATCCACCTCCTCCCCTTTGAGCCTGTCCGAGCCTGAGTTGCCCCAGTCCACATGGTATCTAGGTCAACTAAATTCAGTTTTATACATTCAGAATTTTTAGCAAATTTTAATGCAGTAACATGAACATAGGCGTTCTCAGTTGAACAGTGCACTATTCATTAGGGTTTGTGGCAAATATTTGGCCACTTAGCCCAGTGAAATTTAAAGATCACCTAATGACCTTGCACATCTGCTGAAAAGGGTCATTCACTGTCCGAATTTTTATTTTGTTTCCAGCTTTTTCTTCCATAGTAGTTATGTTACCGCAACATTCCAGTGTTATCTCTTGCAGCTGCGTGTCTCATTTTTCCTTAACTGATGACATTGCAATTATTAAGTTACATGTATCTCTAAAGGAACTGTTGAGTTTTCATCACTGGGTTTGTATAAAACTGGGGATTATCAAGTGTGCTTAGAAGCATGCTTGTGCATTAGTCAATGCAACATATAAAACTGATGAGGATGCATGTATGGAGACTTTTTATAGCACTATATTGATGTATAGCCAAAATGGCGTGGTTCCATGTTAGACTACTTTCACACTTGGTCAGAACTGTCCGCCGATCTGCCGCTGACTGAAAGCATTTGTGAGACGGATCCGGATCCGTCTTGTATCTTTTTTCACATTTTTACCGGTCTGCGCAGGCCGGAAGGACGGATCCGGTATTCCGGTATTTTGAATGCCGGATCCAGCACTAATACATTCCTATGGGAAAAAATTCAGGCATGTCTTCAGTTTTTTTCGCCGGAGATAAAACCGTAGCATGCTACGGTTTTCTCTTTTGCCTGATCAGTCATAACGACTGAACTGAAGACATCCTGATGCATCCTGAACGGATTACTCTCCATTCAGAATGAATGGGGATATGCCTGATCAGTTCTTCTCCGGTATAGAGCCCCTGTGACGGAATTCTGCCGGAAAAGAAAAACGCTGTGAAAGTACCCTTAGCCACAAAAATCCATACTTTTGTGTTAAAAAAAGCAAAAAAGAGAAAAGTATTATAGCAGTGATACCTTTATTGGCTAACTAAATAATTATGTTTGCAAGCTTTTATTTTTTTTAAGATGCTAGGGAGGTTTGTCCCTGTCCCCGCCTGCCATTGGCTGCTCCCCCCGACACCTGATGTTTTCATCCATGTACAGGGAGAAGCAGCAGTGGCGGTGCGGGGACCAGAAGCGCCGCAGGGAGTGAGTTAAAGGATAACTGTCACATTTAGACCCTAATTTCAATTTTCATATATGTAGTTACTAATAACATGATATTCCAGAATCAGTTACTATTACACTGACTTACCCCATATTTAATAAGATTTAGCCCTTAGCAACCAGTCTGCATAAAACTGCAATTTCACTATACAGTTAAGATGGCCACCACTGCCCTCACCCTGAGGCTAATCCCGCCTGCCCTCACTACCCACAATGCATTGAGCTCCTCACACGCACTAGCCAGTAACAATAGCCCCCCAAAAGTGTCAGTAACCAGAGCCCTCCCCCTAAAGGGTTAATCTCCTGCAGCACAAAGGGGTCCTCTTACCACATGTTGCTTTCATTTATACACGGAGCAGATGGCAGATCTCCCTTCCCTAGTCTGTGCTGCTCCAACTCTGCATTCTCCAGCTCTGCTGAGTGAGGGAGCGTCTGCCAAGCGCAGGGACAGGAAGAAGTGCACACAGCCCAGGCACTGTTATCAGCTGCTGGGGAGGACCTGGCTTTAATTATTTACTTACAGTCCCTGGCTGTCAGTAATCTGACCTTGCACGCTGCGTGCTCCGTCTATCAACAGATAGACGGACCATGCCTAGCAACCCTATTTTAAGCACAGGTAAAAGTAGACAGTACAGGGAACAAAAATGTGGAATTAAGGGGTAATTGAATACACAGTGAAAAGTTGAAATAGGGCCACCAAGGAGATATTAATCACCACAATCCAATACTCCAAAAAAATATATACGACAGTTATCCTTTAAGAATATTTCCTTTCAGGGGCCCGGCACATAAGGGGGCTGTTTCTGATATTGGATAACCCCTTTAACAATAAAGGTGTCACTGATATAATACCTTTTGTCTTTTTTTTTTACGCAACAGTATTTAACATCATATAGCGCTATATGAAAGGCTATAGATAACATTTATTGGTTAATCTGTGAGATTGAGGGAATCCCCAAACCTGAGTTTGTATTGGGTTTATTGTTAAGATGACTAAGGTTCAAAGCAACACTCAATAAAAAAGAAGCACACCTAAATAATGCAAAGTTAGAAAACATGTTATTAAAAAGAAAAGCAAGGGTAACACCACCTGCCTAATGGTAGTTGGGGTGCCCTAGATATTAAGCGTTTTGTAAAGGTACGAGGCAGGAGATGTATATGCTGTGGCCAGCTAATGATCCTGGAGTCCATAACAAGGCCAATAGTGGAAAGTAAATAAGTCTGTCTTTACTAAAGTGCAGACTGGGAGTTGTAGTACATCTAACAGTATTAACCCATTAGCACAGTTCCAAACAAGTCACACCTGGATCTGAATACTTTGTATTTGGATGTCATTAAAAATGTAGTATAGCCTCTGCGTTATTCAATAAAATGTATCTGTAAAAAGCCACCTACTGTTTGTTCTTTTTCTTATTTCTCTGTCCACCCGCCTGAGGTGGTTGTACATGCTCAGTTGCATTTCAACTTCTACCAGCAGTATCTACTGTTACAGCTGTGACAGTTGCAGAGCTAAAGCTGAATCAGATAGGACATGTACCCTGAGAAAGGACACAGCTCATGAGCTGAATGAGCTTGATATAAATCTAGAAGAGCAATGAATGTAGAGATCTCTTGAACTATGTGAGGTACAGGGCTGGTTCTAGCTTTGTTAGAAATAGACTGCTGTGTACTATATACATAGTAACATAGTATATAAGACCGAAAAAAGACATTTGTCCATCCAGTTCAGCCTGTTATCCTGCAAGTTGATCCAGAGGAAGGCAAAATTCCTTCCCGACTCCAATCAGGCAATCAGAATAACTCCCTGGATCAACGGCCCCTCTCTAGAAGCTATAGCCTGTAATATTATTACGCTCCAGAAATACATCCAGGCCCCTCTTGAATTCTTTTATTGTACTCACTAGGGCTGCAACGATTAATCAACGTTATCGATAATATTCGATAACGGGATTCGTTGTCAACGAATCCCATTATCGAATATTCGGCCGATTCGTTGCTATGCGGGCGGGAGCGGGCGGGAGCGGGCGGTCAGGCGCTATATGCCTGCGGATCCTTGAACTTTAGATCACCGCATCTTTATTACCTTACAATGAAGCTCCAGTAACAGGCAGACCATGCGGCGGCGTAACGACCCTTACTCACGTGACGCGCATGCTCCGCCTGTTTCATTCATAAAGTGGGCGGAGCAGGCGCGTCACGTGAGTAAGTGACGTTACGCCGCCGTCCGCTCTGCCTGTTACTGGAGCTTCATTGTAAGGTAAAAGAAGATGCAGTGATTTAAAGGGACACTGTCAGGCCCAATAAGCATTTTTAGCTATATATATATATATATATGCAGGCATAGGTCTTCTAATGTGTATTAAAGGGCTTCTGTCACCCCACTAAAGTCATTTTTTTTTTTTGGGCTAGTTAAATTACTTATATTGCCATATATGAAAATATAATGGTCTTACTTTGATTCAGCAGTTTCTTCTAAAAACGAAGTTTTATAATATGTAAATTAGGTCTCTACCAGCAAGTAGGGCGGCTACTTGCTGGTAGCAGCTGCAGAAAACCGCCCCCTCGTCGTGTTGATTGACAGGGCCAGCCGGGATCTCCTCCTCCGGCCAGCCCTGTCGGCATTTCAAAAATCACGCGCCTGTGTTCATTCGGCGCAGGCGCTCTGAGATGAGGAGGCTCGCCTCCTCAGAACTCCCTCAGTGCGCCTGCGCCGATGACATCACCGAAATAGAAGACGTCATCGGCGCAGGCTTGCATGCTGACCTGCATTCCCTGGACTTTGTGTTGCTGTCATGGCCCATGAACAGGTAGGAACTAGTGTTAGGGACCACTCAAATGAGACGACCTTGACGCGGTGAGTGGCTTATTACGCTTTGGCCAAAATGTACACCAATGTCTCATCCAGCATGGAGGCAGGGCAGAGTGCTGGATGTAGTGTGCGATCACATTTGCATTTTCTGTTCATTTTTTAAATGGGTCTTTATTACAGATATGGAGCCCTTTTTTCTGTTCAGAGTTGAGATGCTCTAATATAGAAATCTGAATTTTCTCTCTGCTCTGTCAGCCAGCTAATCTGACAGGCTCCTTATGTCTGCTCTCTGACATTATAAACTCATTATAACTGTGTTCTAATCTAACTGATAAGAATGTGTCTTAAATAAGTGTTTATGACCTCTTAGTAAATTAGCGATAAGAGTTATTAGATGACCAGCACAAAGTGAAAGTAAAAAGCATGATTCACACAGCTAGAGAAACAGTTAACTCTTTATGACAGAACGGCTCAATATTTTTAATAAAGACCAAAATAAGTAAAATGCAATCATAAAGAAATTGCCTCCAAGGGTGTACATAGCCTTTAAGTGTAATGTAATGACATGCTGTATTACTGATTACACCAGAAAAACTGTACTATCTTTATGGACCACCCACTGTGTTTTGTTGGTGCTGTTTTAGAGGGAATTGAGCATTTTGAATGAACTACAAGTAACAGCTCCATAGAGCAGCCTTTTGCTCTACAGTCAGGATTTAAGGTAGCTACAAACCCAACTGTTAACCCTTTGATTGCTGCAATGTGTAACCAATGCAGGATCAAAGGGGATTTCCCCTTCTTATTGGACCCTAGTGATTTGATTGGGCGCTGGGTAAACACTCTGCAGTCAGCTCTTGGGACATAGAAATAACTCCAGGACTGTAAATTCAGTAATCCTGCAATTTGCGTCCACTAGTGTTGCCCTAACCGCATCCTGTGCTATAGAGACATAAAGCATAATGTATTAGCACACAGGAGTATGCTAATACATCATAAGTATAAAACAATTTTGTAAGACAGTATATATTTTTTATTTTTTAAATATCCATTTTATTTCATCTTCTTCTCTATACAAAAGAGCACATATTGTAATAGAAAAAACAGCCACTACAGGGTAGTTACTATAAGACAGTAGCAAACTACCCTATCACATAACACAAAATCCTGCACAGATTATAAATATGACTGTAAATTCACCGATAGTATAAAAAATAAACCTATATCCTCCCATCCCCCCCCCCCCCCCCAATTGGCTGTCGTCACTGCATCTCTGATACACGCAGACGTAATTACACTGGTCACTATGTCTAAACGGTCACACGTTCCGATCTCCGTTTCCTCTCCATATCCTCATAGAGTTTAATTTGTTGGAGATACAGAATCCATTCGTTTATCGAGGGTGGGAAGACAGACCCCCAATATTTGACTAGAATAACTTTTGCCACCATCAGACCCCTCATCCAGATCTGTCTGACCCGAGCCGGGACTTCCATATCTAAAGCGTAATATCCCAATATCTCTGCCAGCATCCCAGGGCTATATGTCGAAGAAGACTCCTTCTGTAGACCTTTTTATTTTACTACATTCCCAGAGTAAGTGCCCAAAATCTGCGTTCACATAGCCACATTTAGGACAGCCACAGTCTCGGCCTTTATTTTGGGGGAATTTCGATTGGGTTTTTGGGGTATAGTACAACCGATGCAAGATCTTAAATTGTATTAACCTGTGAGCATTAGAGATTGAGGCCTTTCTTACATTCCTATAAATAGTAGACCATTGTAATGGTTGGCAATGCAGCTCCTGCTCCCATTTATTTGGGCTTTTAAATAGAGTTACAATTGCCAGTGCCGTTCGAAGTTTACTATATAGACTAGCTATCTTAATCCTCTGAAAATACATTCTCTTAATCCTCTGAAAATACATTCTCCCGTGGAAAAATATACCCATTGTTCCTAGAAACCTCATATACGTGTTTTAAACGTGCATACATAAACAGATCTAATAATGTACTAGCTGCTAGTTTATATTCCGAAAAAAGTTTAAAGTGTCCAAAAGCAAAAAGGTGACACACATTAACCACCCCCCCTACGTATCCAATATTCATAATCTGTGATTTTGAAGAATTCCACCAGATTCCTATTCTCCCACAGAGGGGTAAAAGCAAAAGGGTAGGAGACTTTCAGAATCCTCTTAAGCTTATTCCAAACCCTCTGTAGAGTCCAAGGGATCGAAAGAGACCTCCTCTCTCCCAAATACCCTGATTCCAAACATGTAAAAATATTATCAATTGGTTTTTCCATAACGTGCGACAAATATTGTGCTAATATGCTCTCTTTAAATTTACAACAACGTTGAACCTGTGCACATAAATAATAACCTTGAAAAAAAGGAAGTGCTAATCCACCATCTGAATGTGACAGCCATAGATACCTCTGTTTAATCCTCACCCTCTTCCTTCCCCACATTAGATCGTTAATGAGCGACTCTAATCTGTAAAAGAAAATATCGATCCACACAGGGGAGGCACACATCGGGTACATCACAATAGGCAGAATAATCATTTTGACCAGAGCTATTCGATCCGTCTGAGCCAATATCAGTTTCTGCCAAGCGCATATTTTAGACTTAACTTTATTCAACACCGGGGCCAAATTAAGCTCATAAAACCTGTTTATGGGAACCCCAATCTTCACCCCCAAGTAGTCCAAGGTTTCACTGGGGGCAAGGACCCGGACTCCACTCCCCTCATCTACGGCCCTGCGGTTCAGCGGAAGAAGCGATGACTTGGTCCAATTAATCAGATAACCCGATAATTTACCAAAGTCCTCTATTACTGCCATCACATGGGGAAGGATTTTCCATCCCTAGTCCAAAAACAAAATAACATTATGACTCCCGCCTCCCCAAAGCTGTCTATGCAGTTATCTGATCGGATCTTACAGGCCAGTGGTTCAATAAATAAAGCAAAGAGAAGGGGGGAGAGAGGACATCCCTGTCTCATCCCCTTCCGCATCATAATGGGAGAAGAGCCAATACCATTAATACTGATACGTGCTAACGGCTGTTCATATAACATTTGGGTCATTTCTATAAATACCGTCCCCAAACCAAAATGAGACAAAGTGGACCACAGAAAGGACCACTCCATCCTGTCAAACGCCTTTGCGGCATCTAAAGACAAGATGGAGTGGTCCATGCTACCCCCAACAGAAAGATTCAAATACACCCTATAGAGACTCATCTGTATTTGCCGGCCCGGGATGAATCCCGTCTGATTGGAATGTACCAGAGAGGCAATGACTCTTTTCAAACAATTTGCCCAAATTTTAGCAAAAATTTTGTAATCTGTATTTAAGAGCCATATGGGTCTATAAGACCCCATATTGCATTTATCTTTATCCTTTTTCAACACCAAGATAATCACTGCCTCTCTGAATGATGGAGGCAAAGAACCAGATATACAGGATTCATTCAAGACCCGCAAAAAGGTTGGAAGGAGGGATTCAGCATGGTACCTATAAAGTTCAAACAGCAAACCGTCAGGACCAGGGGATGAATCATATTTCAGAAATGGGAGTATCGAACGCAACTCCTCCAACCCTATAGGACGATCCAACATTTCCCTATCCTTCACATCATCCCATCCAGGCGTAGGGTCAGGCTGATGAAGCGCAGAGTAATATTTTGCAAATTCCTCCCTAATCATCTCCGGGGACCTCACCCTATTGCCTTTTGAATTCCTAATCTCACTTATAGTAGTAGCCTCTCTATGATTAGAAACTAAATGTGCTAAGAACTTACCTGTTTTACCCGATTCACAGAAGCGATTTTGGCCTTGGAAAAGAAGCTTATGTTGAGCCTTACTGTATAAAAGTATCTTAAGCTGTAGGTTAGCCTCTTTTAATTGGGATATATATTCCTCATTATGGTGAGTAACTAATACACCTTGTAATCTCCTAATTGTCTCTGTGATCTGTTGTTCCCTTTGACGGAGTTCAAATCTATAATGGTTGATCTTAGTAAAGTATAAACCCCTTATATGGGCCTTTAATGCATCCCACACATAATGAATATGTGTCGTGCCTACATTGAAGCCCCAGAATTCCTGTATATCCTGGTCAATCTGGCCCCGCTCCCCTATCACATCCAACCAGTGCGGGTTCAGTTTGAAGGTTTTACCTGGTGGTGATGGGTCTATCTCTCTGAACGAGATCAGGACTGGGGAGTGGTCCGAGATTCCATGGGGTTCATACTTCATTCTCACGATCTGATGACTCAGATCACGGCTTGCGAAAGCCAAATCAATACGGGACATTGACCCGTAAGACTGGCTAAAGCAGGAGTAAATTTTTTTATTGCCATAGAGGTGGCGCCAGATATCAACCAGCGCCAGCTCCCGGCAAATACTACTCAGAGGAGATCCAGACCGACCCCGCCCAGGAGAGACAGAGAAGTGATCCAACTCAGGGTCAGGAACGGCATTAAAATCTCCGGCTACTAATAATGGGCAATGATTTTTTGTAGCAAGGTATTTCGATAGTAGGGAAAAGACAGTTGACTTATATGGTGGAGGGATATAAATAAACGCCAATATAATCTCCTGCCCTTTCCAAAACCCATGCAAGAAAACAAATCTCCCTTCTTTATCAATCATGTTATCTACCGGTAGAAATTCCATCCCTCCATGAATATATACACTAACCCCTCTTGCATAGGAGGAGAAATAAGCATGATATTCCAAGGACGCCCATTTTCTTTTCAATGTATACAGCCTATCTACTGTTGCGTGGGTTTCTAATAATACCACAATTGCCGGCAAATGACGAACCACCAGATCAAATACCACCGTCCTCTTCACTCTGTCTCCCAACCCTCTCATGTTCCAGAATAGAATATTACGTAGCATAGACAGTATGTAAGTAACCTCCCAGTCCCCCATCTCGGAGAGAGAGACATAGACCTAGAAAGCAAGTGACGACAGCCAATCCCACCCATACCCACCCCCTGAGCACCCCATCCATGGTTGATAAGGAATATCACATTACCCATCAACCTCTTCCAATCCACCAAACCTCCCCCCCCCCCAGCCCCTTCCCCCTTAGCCTGCCACCTCCCCACATTTTTATTTATAGTCTCATCGAGTCCAGCCATTGAGCAACCTCCACCTGTGTAGGGAAGAAGCGGACAGAATCATTATGTACCACCCTCAATTTGGCTGGGTATAACATTGAGTACTTGATGTTTGCTGCTGCTAATCTTTTTTTAACCTCAAAAAGGGATCTTCTTTTAATTTGGGTCTCTCGCGAAAAATCCGGGTATATTGATATCAGGTTACCATCAAAATATGTATTCAATACTTCTCTTTTGTGTCTAATCACCCAGTCCCTGTCTTTTGAGCACACTAATTTCACCAAAATTGCTCTAGGGGGAGCCCCTGGAGGAGGTTTTTTAGAGGGGAGTCTATGGGCCCTTTCCACACAAAGGGTAGCTGCATCATGCTCTGACCCTAAGTTTTCAACCAGCCATTTTTGAATAAAGTTAGCAGGGTTATCCTGTTCTGCGCCCCCTCTGGGAAGCCTACGAGCCGCAGGTTGTATCTACGGGACCTATCCTCCAGATCTATCACTTTCCTTCTGAGCCAAGAGCAATCTTCATCTACCTTTTCTAGTCTCTTTTTTAATAGGCTGTTCTCTAGCGTAGCAGAGTTAACTGCAGATTCCAGTTCCTTCACCTTTAGTCTCAATTTAGTCATCTCATCTCTGATTATTGTGACATCTCCTTGCACTATTGAAAGGGACGAGGCCAACTCTGCCACAGAGGTACTGGTAGAATTTACTACTCCCAGTATATCCGAGAGTTTTTATTAATACTCTCAAAGCCTTCACTCTGGGACGTGGTATCTTTTAAAGTACCAAGCTCTGGACGGTCCGTATTGACCACTCCCTGCTCAACCTGTGGGGCAGATCTTTGCACACCTTCCCGGGTTTTGGGTGGTGGAGACTTCAGAAATGTATCTAATCGTGCCTGGGGGCTTCCACCCAGGCCACCTTTCGGGGAAGAGATCCCTCCTGATTTACGGTATTTAGACGGCATTTTTAGGGAGCCTAATAGGAGACCACTATATATAAATTCACACAAAAAGAATCTCAATATTAGAGCCGGGCAATATGCAATGCAGGAGGACCTCCCGTACCAGATCCACTGGCGATCCGGATCTACACGGGAGGTACCCCGCGTTAAGTATAAGACCCCCGCGGCCTATTTCGTGCGCATAGAAGTTGCATTTATAGCGTATGTAGGAAAACACATTAAGCTGTACCCAAAATCGCACCCACATCTACATCCACTTAAGATCGAAATATATAAGTGGAGGGCTCCTTTGCCCCCGAATGTCACTCTGGGTTGAATAACAATGTGTCACAGATGGCAGTCTATATCAAATAGCAAAAGGGCATAGAAGGGGATAAAGACAAACGCCACTAAATATCTGATGGTCTTGGTAGATGCGGATGTCCTATAGTTCAGCAGTGGTAGAGCCCCCAATATGCCCCTTCCACCCAATTTTGTCAAATCGCGCGGTTCAGTGCCTCCCGGCACCTGATATTAATACAACGGGCAAAAACATCCAGACACATGGACAGAGGCAGACAGAGGGACCTCACAATCACCGGTAGCACTGGACCACCGCTGGCATTCCTCTGTGGACTCACCCCCTCTCAGGCACACCAAGAGGCTTGGGTCCAAGTCCAGTCTCCACAGCTGACCCCACCGGTAACCACATCAAACGGACTATTCACCGGGGACCACTGAGATGTCCACCTCCCTCTCAGGCGAGAAAGAAGCGCAGCCGCACCCACACGTCCGGACCACAAGGCCTCCACCGTCTCCCGTCACCCACCGGAGATAAGTATCCGAACTTCAGCCAGACTCCATCACCCTCCGGTCAGGAAAAATAAATGGTCATACCAGTTCGGGATGCATCTCAGGGCATCTACTCCAGCCCACGGATCAGCGATTTCTACTTTCCACAGACGGCGGATCACGGCCTATCTCAAGCACCAGCTCCAGAGCGGACGCAGCTAGGGTCAGCGTTGGACATCGGAGAGGGGGGAGGGACGGATGGAGGAGGAGCGCGGCACGCACCCCTACCTCATGCCGCTTCGCTCACAGCGTTTGCTCACTGACGAGTCTTCAAGACAGTAATTTATTAATCAGATTATAAAAAAAAATTGAAAGTGTAATTGAAAATCTTTAAATAAAAAAAGCCTGCAAAATAGCAATAAATAATTAAAAAATAATTAATATTTTACACAAGCAAAACACTTTTTAATAATCCACATGACCAAAATAACAAAAACAAGTCACTTCACAGGTTATTTAGTGTGAAATATACACAGTGTAAACAATAAAATACTGAAGAAGAAAAAAGAAAAATAGCTGGTCATTAAGGGGTTAAAGACAAATATTGAGGGATGATGACATCACGCCTTTATCATTCACTGTCGAAAAGCTTTGCCACAGTGCACTACCAGGTCATGCTGAGTGATGACCTCTTTTTTGGCGCACACATTGAAAGCACATATGAGGCTATATACAGGACAGTCAACAAAAAACATTTACATTTCTTATTGCTGCCTACTCATAGGGATTACAATTATGTATTTAAGATGGTAAAACAGCTACGCCTGACATGCTTGTTTGCTGAATAGTTATGTATCAAGATGAATCTCAAATGAGTTCCACATGACGAGAAATGGATTTACTTGTGTTATTTTCTTTTCTCAAAATCTGTGCAGACGTCTTGCAGGAAATTACTTGACATACATTCCCAAGGGAGCTTTCGCTGGACTCAACAGTCTCAAAGTTCTGTAAGTAGATCAAGCATTTGTTATGTATATTTCCGATTACTGTTCCTAATTGCCCTGGGCCACTAATTATAGTGTTTTTGCCTAAATTGCTTGAGCTTTTAAACCAATAAACCAGAGAACTTGCTATAGTATAGCACATGAACTCCCTACATAGCCTTGTAGGTAAAAAATAGAAATGGATATGTCGTGACTTCTAAATCAGCTGTAAAAAGTGAAAATACAGGACAGAAAAAGATGTGCTTGTTAATAAGAACATCTAGTGATGATAGCTTACATCTGGCATGAAATGTATGATGGACGCAATGTAACATTAGCTTCCAGTACAATTTGCCACATTACTTATATAATTTTCGATATTGAGTTGAACATACTCCTGGGTAAATGTCCCCAGACTAAGACCCCTTTACAGTCAACTGTAATGAGGTGCCCATTGAGATCAAAAGGTGTTTAATTGTGTGGATTCGAGTGGTTCCCCTTAAGCAGGAGCTACTGTTTGCAGTGGCTTTTTATTCTGGCTAATGGTGTTGTCTGTGATTCGATAACCAATCTTATTGCCTCGTTGTGGCCTTTGGTGGCCATAAATTTACACTACAATCAGGAATTCACTGTGGGGAGATTACTCTAGCTAATAGTGTGGATGCTGAGGGGCACTTTTTTGATGAGCATCAACAACTCTTCTTCTGAGGTCCTCAGAAAACTCCTTAGTTCATGCCATGATACGCGTTCACAAACATGTGCTTTGAAGATCAGACTTTAATAGATCCCTGCTCTTTAAATAAAACAGGATGCCCACACACACCTGATTGTCATCCCATTAATTGAAAACACCTGAATTTAATCTTCAAATTATCCGCTAATTCAAAAGGTTCATATACTTTTTCCATCACAGACATGTGATATTGGATCATTTTCCTTAATAAATAAATGACCAACTCTAAAATGTTTACTCATTTGTTTGAGTTGGTTATCTTTATCTACTTTTAGGATGTAGTAATCTAATGTAGTTTTAGGTCATATTTATGCAGAAATATAGAAAATTCTAAAGGGTTCAAAAAGCACCAATGTATGAAGAGGACAGACGCGTCTTTCTATTCCTGTATTTTATATACCAGAAAAATAAAATGAACAATACAAAAGGTTCAGCAACAGAGTGAAATATCCAGTAAAAACATCCAATTTTATTTGAGTCCAAATATAAAAGCTATATCCAAACAGAGAACCCCGATGCCTCATTAGCCAGGATCTTCCACTATGTTGAAGTGGATCTGAACTCTCAGACAACCTCTTGTATGATGGATGGCCAGTACAGAGGGTTAGTGAAATAACCATACAGTAAAATGGAGCTGTCCTCTCCTAGTGTCCCCAGGAGCAGCTCATCCTGAGACAGGTAATGCAGGCAATTAGATGACTATGCTGATTGGTAGAATACTCCAGTCAACAACATGTAGTGGCGGGCAGCAGCATCTGTTGAACATGGTTTCAAGTTGCAATGTACCAGGAAAGACCATTAAATGTTTTAAAATATGGTAACTGGAGGGGCCTCTGGTTATATACAGTCAGGTCCATAAATATTGGGACATAGACACCAATTCTAACATTTTTGGCTCTATACACCACCACAATGGATTTGAAATAAAACAAATAAGATGTGTTTTAACTGCAGACTGTCAGCTGGAAGGCACATATGCAAACTGTTGTAATTCCTACACCGTTCACCTGATTTGGATGTAAATACCTTCAAACTAAAGCTGACAGTCTGCAGTTAAAGCACATCTTGTTCGTTTCATTTCAAATCCATTGTGGTGGAGTATAGAGCCAAAACTGTTAGAATTGTGTCGATGTCCCAATATTTATGGACCCGACTGTACTTTTCTTTTTTGTGCACTAGCATTGAACCTGAATCTAATTTACATTGTACAAACTATACCAGCTCTGGATCCTAATCTCAGACAGTCTAAAGTTCAGTAAATAAGTTATACAATGACATTTAAGACACTGACTGAACCCACTGTCATTTATAGTGACTTATGCAGATTTCAAAATGAGAATGCCTTCTTTGAAAACGCAGCTGAGTAAATATGTCTGCACGGTGTGTTGTTATTACCATTGTGTAACTAGCAACTGCTATTGAAGTCACTTTGTTGCTAAACAGGTGAATACCTGCCAGCGACCTACAGGAATCTGCTTGCTGATGCATCCTCCTGTAGTTTATCTCTAGGTCCTGGAATCTTTTGGAGAAAGAGCAGACTGATACTATTGTTTTTTATGTTTGTTGTCGTGTGATATCTTTACATGTTAAAGGTTTAGACATTGCACGTGAGCATACATTTTCTTTTTACAATCATTTGATATACCTGTCTTTTTGTTAGGATGTTGCAGAACAACCAGTTAAAGCAAGTTCCAAGTGATGCTTTCCACAACCTTCGTAACCTTCAGTCTTTGTAAGTAGAACATGAAAATGATGTCAATCATGAATTGGACCCAACATGAGCAGGCGAACCTTGTGCTTACTCAGAATCATTGTGCATTAGTTACAATCACTATATATCCTTATCCACATTGATAGCTGTATTATCTATCTATCCATAGCAATCTTAGTCCATAAAGGGTGTCCAAAACTAAGAAATTCTGGAATATGGATGTGTATATGTATTATTTTTTCTTTAGTTTATTCATTTATATAGAGTAAGTATATTCTTGAGCACTGTACCTACATTGTCATCACTCACATCAAATCCTGTCCACATTTGGGGTGCACAGTCTAAATTCCAAATTAACCTGCCACTGTGTTTTTGCTGTGTGGTAGAAAACCTGCATAGACATGAAGAGTGCTGCAAGGTAACAGTGTTACCATGCTGCCTCAGTGGGTGTTGCAAAACGGCACAAACAGCTGAAAGATGAGGGTGCCAGGAGTGAATATGCCATACATAAATGTCTCAGATGGAAATACTTCTTTAAGAGTTATTTAACCCCTTGGGGACCCATGACGTATCGGTACGGCATGGTTTTCCCGAGTCCTTAAGGACCCATGACGTACCGATACGTCATGTGTTGTTCCGATCACCGGCGGAATATACTTAAAGAAGTATTGGAATGCATTGTAAAGGATTAGACCCCCAAAAGTTGAAGTCCCAAAGTGGGACAAAAAATAAAGTGAAAAAAAAGTTGAAAAAATAAAGTTTTCCCCCCCAAAAATTAAAAGTTTCAAGTAAAAATAAACAAAAACGTAATTTTCCCCAAATAAAGTAAAAAAAAATAGGGGGGGGGGGGGGAGTATACATATTAGGTATCGCCGCGTCCGTATCGACCGGCTCTATAAACATATCACATGACCTAACCCCTCAGATGAACACCGTAGAAAATAAAAAAATAAAAACTGTGCTAAATAAACAATTTTTTTGTCACCTTACATCACAAAAAGTACAACAGCAAGCGATCAAAATAGTACCAATCTAACCGTCACCTCATCCCACAAAAAATGAGACCCTACCTGAGACAATCGCCCAAAAAATAAAAAAACCGGCTCTATATAAATATCACATGACCTAACCCCTCAGATGAACACCGTAAAAAATTTAAAATAGAAACTGTGCTAAATAAACCATTTTTTGTCACCTTACATCACAAAAAGTGTAATAGCAAGCGATCAAAAAGTCACACGCACCCCAAAATAGTGCCAATAAAACCGCCATCTCATCCTGCAAAAACCATACGCTACCCAAAGTAATCGCCTAAAAACTGAAAAAATTATGGTTCTCAGACTATGGAAACACTAAAACATGATTTTTTTTGCTTCAAAAATGAAATTATTGTGTAAAACTTACATAAAT
The DNA here is from genome assembly GCF_905171765.1 of Bufo bufo. Lineage (NCBI taxonomy): Eukaryota > Metazoa > Chordata > Amphibia > Anura > Bufonidae > Bufo > Bufo bufo. The sequence goes on from NC_053389.1 coordinate 481,931,112, forward strand.
AAAAAAAAATGTATACATATTAGGTATCGGCGCATCCGTGACAACCTGGTCTATAAAAATATCACATGATCTAACCTGTCAGAAGAATGTTGCAAATAACAGAAAATAAAAACGGTGCCAAAACAGCTATTTCTTGTTATCTTGCCTCACAAAAAGTGTAATATAGAGCAACCAAAAATCATATGTACCCTAAACTAGTACCAACAATACTGCCACCCTATCCCGTAGTTTCTAAAATGGGGCCACTTTTTTTGCAGTTTCTACTCTAGGGGTGCATCAGGGTGGCTTCAAATGAGACATGGTGTAAAAAAAAAACAGTCCAGCAAAATCTGCCTTCCAAAAACCGTATGGCATTCCTTTCCTTCTGTGCCCTGCCGTGTGCCCGTACAGCTGTTTATGACCTCTTATGGGGTGTTTCTGTAAACTACAGAATCAGGGCCATAAATATTGAGTTTTGTTTGGCTGTTAATCCTTGCTTTGTTACTGGTAAAAATGGATTAAAATGGAAAAGTTGCCAAAAAATTGAAATTCTGAAATTTCATCTCCATTTGCCAATAACTCTTGTGGAACACCTAAACGGTTAACGACGTTTGTAAAATCTGTTTTGAATACCTTGAGGGGTGTAGTTTCTTAGATGGGGTCCCTTTTATGGAGTTTCTACTCTAGGGTTGCATCAGGGGGGCTTCAAATGGGACATGGTGTCAAAAAAAACAGTCCAGCAAAATCTGCCTTCCAAAAACCGTATGGCATTCCTTTCCTTCTGCGCCCTGCCGTGTGCCCGTACAGTAGTTTACGACCACATATGGGGTGTTTCTGTAAACTACAGAATCAGGGCCATAAATATTGAGTTTGGTTTGGCTGTTAACCCTTGCTTTGTAACTGGAAAAAAATTATTAAAATGGAAAATCTGCCAAAAAGGGAAATTTTTTAATTGTATCTCTATTTTCCATTAATTCTTGTGGAACACCTAAAGGGTTAACAAAGTTTGTAAAATCAGTTTTGAATACCTTGAGGGGTGTAGTTTATAGAATGGGGTCATTTTTGGGTGGTTTCTATTATGTAAGCCTCGCAAAGTGACTTCAGACCTGAACTGGTCCCTAAAAATTGGGTTTGTAACATCCCCAAAAAATAAAATATCATTCCCAAAATGATCCAAACATGAAGTAGACATATGGGGAATGTAAAGTAATAACTATTTTTGGAGATATTACTATGTATTATAGAAGTAGAGAAATTGAAACTTGGAAATTTGGAACTTTTTTTACTAATTTTTGGTAAATTTGGTAAAAAAAAACTATCTCAGAATGGCCTGGATAAGTCAAAGCGTTTTAAAGTTATCAGCACTTAAAGTGACACTGGTCAGATTTGCAAAAAATGGCCAAGTCCAGAAGGTGAAATAGGGCCGAGTCCTTAAGAGGTTAAAGGGGGTAGTCCGAGTTCAATAAAACCTCGGAAAGCCCCTGTAAATGTGCCAAATAACAATAAGAGATACCGTACTTACCCTTTTTCTTCCCCGTTTCTTCCATCGCTGCTCTCCGATCCTCCCGCCTCTGAGGTCATCTTCCTGGCTACAGAGGTGATGCTCCCTGCACACAGGTCACCATGCAGCCAATAACTGGCCTCAGCAGTACCCAGAACATCACCGCTCCAGCCAGGAAAACAAACAGCAGTAGGGAGGATGGGAGCTCATCACTGGAAGTGGCAGGGGAGAGAAGAGGTACATATCTGTTCTTTTGTTATTTTAGCACAATTACTGTGATTTCCTGAATTTTTTACTGAACTTGGACACCCCATTTCAAGTTTTCTACCTTTCAATCAGGGTGGATAAAAATCAATGATTTAAAAAATAAAATAAAAAATATTTTTTTGATTTAACCACCTCAGCCCCCAGTGCTTAAACACCCTGAAAGACCAGGCCACTTTTTACACTTCTGACCTACACTACTTTCACCATTTATTGCTCGGTCATGCAACTTACCACCCAAATGAATTTTACCTCCTTTTCTTCTCACTAATAGAGCTTTCATTTGGTGGTATTTCATTGCTGCTGACATTTTTACTTTTTTTGTTATTAATCGAAATTTAACGATTTTTTAGCAAAAAAATGACATTTTTCACTTTCAGTTGTAAAATTTTGCAAAAAAAATGACATCCATATATAAATTTTGCTCTAAATTTATTGTTCTACATGTCTTTGATAAAAAAAAATGTTTGGGTAAAAAAAAAATGGTTTGGGTAAAAGTTATAGCGTTTACAAACTATGGTACAAAAATGTGAATTTCCGCTTTTTGAAGCAGCTCTGACTTTCTGAGCACCTGTCATGTTTCCTGAGGTTCTACAATGGCCAGACAGTACAAACACCCCACAAATGACCCCATTTCGGAAAGTACACACCCTAAGGTATTCGCTGATGGGCATAGTGAGTTCATAGAACTTTTTATTTTTTGTCACAAGTTAGCGGAAAATGATGATTTTTTTTTTTTTTTTCTTACAAAGTCTCATATTCCACTAACTTGTGACAAAAAATAAAAACTTCCATGAACTCACTATGCCCATCACGAAATACCTTGGGGTCTCTTCTTTCCAAAATGGGGTCACTTGTGGGGTAGTTATACTGCCCTTGCATTCTAGGGGCCCAAATGTGTGGTAAGGAGTTTGAAATCAAATTCTGTAAAAACTGACCAGTGAAATCCGAAAGGTGCTCTTTGGAATGTGGGCCCCTTTGCCCACCTAGGCTGCAAAAAAGTGTCACACATCTGGTATCTCCGTATTCAGTAGAAGTTGGGGAATGTGTTTTGGGGTGTCATTTTACATATACCCATGCTGGGTGAGATAAATATCTTGGTCAAATGCCAACTTTGTATAAAAAAATGGGAAAAGTTGTCTTTTGCCAAGATATTTCTCTCACCCAGCATGGGTATATGTAAAAAGACACCCCAAAACACATTCCCCAACTTCTCCTGAATACGGAGATACCAGATGTGTGACACTTTTTTGCAGCCTAGGTGGGCAAAGGGGCCCATATTCCAAAGAGCACCTTTCGGATTTCACTCGTCATTTTTTACAGAATTTGATTTCAAACTCCTTACCACACATTTGGGCCCCTAGAATGCCAGGGCAGTATAACTACCCCACAAGTGACCCCATTTTGGAAAGAAGAGACCCCAAGGTATTCGCTGATGGGCATAGTGAGTTCATGGAAGTTTTTATTTTTTGTCACAAGTTAGTGGAATATGAGACTTTGTATGAAAAAAAAAAATATATAAAAAAAATCATCATTTTCCACTAACTTGTGACAAAAAATAAAAAATTCTAGGAACTCGCCATGCCCCTCACGGAATACCTTGGGGTGTCTTCTTTCCAAAATGGGGTCACTTGTGGGGTAGTTATACTGCCCTGGCATTTTCCAGGGGCCCTAATGTGTGGTAAGTAGGTAAATGACCAGTGAAATCCAAAAGGTGCTCTTTGGAATATGGGCCCCTTTGCCCACCTAGGCTGCAAAAAAGTGCCACACATGTGGTATCTCCGTACTCAGGAGAAGTTGGGGAATGTGTTTTGGGGTGTCTTTTTACATATACCCATGCTGGGTGAGAGAAATATCTTGGCAAAAGACAACTTTTCCCATTTTTTTATACAAAGTTGGCATTTGACCAAGATATTTATCTCACCCAGCATGGGTATATGTAAAATGACACCCCAAAACACATTCCCCACCTTCTCCTGAGTACGGAGATACCAGATGTGTGACACTTTTTTGCAGCCTAGGTGGGCAAAGGGGCCCATATTCCAAAGAGCACCTTTCGGATTTCACTCGTCATTTTTTACAGAATTTGATTTCAAACTCCTTACCACACATTTGGGCCCCTAAAATACCAGGGCATTATACCTACCCCACAAGTGACCCCATTTTGGAAAGAATAGACCCCAAGGTATTCGCTGATGGGCATAGTGAGTTCATGGAAGTTTTTATTTTTTGTCACAAGTTAGTGGAATATGAGACTTTGTATGAAAAAAAAAAAAAAAAAAAAATCATCATTTTCCACTAACTTGTGACAAAAAATAAAAAATTCTAGGAACTCGCCATGCCCCTCACGGAATACCTTGGGGTGTCTTCTTTCCAAAATGGGGTCACTTGTGGGGTAGTTATACTGCCCTGGCATTTTCCAGGGGCCCTAATGTGTGGTAAGTAGGTAAATGACCAGTGAAATCCGAAAGGTGCTCTTTGGAATATGGGCCCCTTTGCCCACCTAGGCTGCAAAAAAGTGTCACACATCTGGTATCTCCGTACTCGGGAGAAGTTGGGGAATGTGTTTTGGGGTGTCTTTTTACATATACCCATGCTGGGTGAGAGAAATATCTTGGCAAAAGACAACTTTTCCCATTTTTTTATACAAAGTTGGCATTTGACCAAGATATTTATCTCACCCAGCATGGGTATATGTAAAATGACACCCCAAAACACATTCCCCAACTTCTCCTGAGTATGGCGATACCAGATGTGTGACACTTTTTTGCAGCCTAGATGCGCAAAGGGGCCCAAATTCCTTTTAGGAGGGCATTTTTAGACATTTGGATACCAGACTTCTTCTCACGCTTTGGGGCCCCTAGAATGCCAGGGCAGTATAAATACCCCACATGTGACCCCATTTTGGAAAGAAGACACCCCAAGGTATTCAATGAGGGGCATGGCGAGTTCATAGAAATTTTTTTTTTTTGGCACAAGTTAGCGGAAATTGATATTTTTTATTTTTTTCTCACAAAGTCTCCCGTTCCGCTAACTTGGGACAAAAATTTCAATCTTTCATGGACTCAATATGCCCCTCACGGAATACCTGGGGGTGTCTTCTTTCCGAAATGGGGTCACATGTGGGGTATTTATACTGCCCTGGCATTCTAGGGGCCCTAAAGCGTGAGAAGAAGTCTGGAATATAAATGTCTAAAAAATTTTACGCATTTGGATTCCGTGAGGGGTATGGTGAGTTCATGTGAGATTTAATTTTTTGTCACAAGTTAGTGGAATATGAGACTTTGTAAGAAAAAAAAATAATAATTCCGCTAACTTGGGCCAAAAAAATGTCTGAATGGAGCCTTACAGGGGGGTGATCAATGACAGGGGGGTGATCAATGACAGGGGGGTTGATCAATGACAGGGGGGTGATCAATGACAGGGGGGTGATCAATGACAGGGGGTGATCAATGACAGGGGGGGTGATCAATGACAGGGGGGTTGATCAATGACAGGGGGGTGATCAATGACAGGGGTTGATCAATGACAGGGGGGTGATCAATGACAGGGGGGGTGATCAATGACAGGGGGGGTGATCAATGACAGGGGTGGTGATCAATGACAGGGGGGTGATCAGGGAGTCTATATGGGGTGATAACCACAGTCATTGATCACGCCCGTGTAAGGCTTCATTCAGACGTCCGGATGCGTTTTGCGGATCCGATCCATCTATCAGTGGATCCGTAAAAATCATGCGGACGTCTGAATGGAGCTTTACAGGGGGGTGATCAATGACAGGGGGGTAATCAATGACAGGGGGGTGATCAGGGAGTCTATATGGGGTGATCACCACAGTCATTGATCATGCCCCTGTAAGGCTTCATTCAGACGTCCGGATGCGTTTTGCGGATCCGATCCATCTATCAGTGGATCCGTAAAAATCATGCGGAGGTCTGAATGGAGCTTTACAGGGGGGTAATCAATGACAGGGGGGTGATCAGGGAGTCTATATGGGGTGATAACCACAGTCATTGATCATGCCCCTGTAAGGCTTCATTCAGACGTCCGGATGCGTTTTGCGGATCCGATCCATCTATCAGTGGATCCGTAAAAATCATGCGGACGTCTGAATGGAGCTTTACAGGGGGGTGATCAATGACAGGGGGGTAATCAATGACAGGGGGGTGATCAGGGAGTCTATATGGGGTGATCACCACAGTCATTGATCATGCCCCTGTAAGGCTTCATTCAGACGTCCGGATGCGTTTTGCGGATCCGATCCATCTATCAGTGGATCCGTAAAAATCATGCGGACGTCTGAATGGAGCTTTACAGGGGGGTAATCAATGACAGGGGGGTGATCAGGGAGTCTATATGGGGTGATAACCACAGTCATTGATCATGCCCCTGTAAGGCTTCATTCAGACGTCCGGATGCGTTTTGCGGATCCGATCCATCTATCAGTGGATCCGTAAAAATCATGCGGACGTCTGAATGGAGCTTTACAGGGGGGTGATCAATGACAGGGGGGTAATCAATGACAGGGGGGTGATCAGGGAGTCTATATGGGGTGATCACCACAGTCATTGATCATGCCCCTGTAAGGCTTCATTCAGACGTCCGGATGCGTTTTGCGGATCCGATCCATCTATCAGTGGATCCGTAAAAATCATGCGGACGTCTGAATGGAGCTTTACAGGGGATAATCAATGACAGGGGGGTGATCAGGGAGTCTATATGGGGTGATAACCACAGTCATTGATCATGCCCCTGTAAGGCTTCATTCAGACGTCCGGATGCGTTTTGCGGATCCGATCCATCTATCAGTGGATCCGTAAAAATCATGCGGACGTCTGAATGGAGCTTTACAGGGGGGTAATCAATGACAGGGGGGTGATCAATGACAGGGGGGTGATCAGGGAGTCTATATGGGGTGATAACCACAGTCATTGATCATGCCCCTGTAAGGCTTCATTCAGACGTCCGGATGCGTTTTGCGGATCCGATCCATCTATCAGTGGATCCGTAAAAATCATGCGGACATCTGAATGGAGCTTTACAGGGGGTTGATCAATGACAGGGGGGTAATCAATGACAGGGGGGTGATCAGGGAGTCTATATGGGGTGATCAGGGGTGATTAGGGGTGATCAGGGGCTAATAAGGGGTTAATAAGTGACGGGGGGGGGGGGTGTAGTGTAGTGTAGTGGTGCTTGGTGGGACTTTACTGAGCTACCTGTGTCCTCTGGTGGTCGATCCAAACAAATGGGACCACCAGAGGACCAGGTAGCAGGTATATTAGACGCTGTTATCAAAACAGCGTCTAATATACCTGTTAGGGGTTAAAAAAAACACATCTCCAGCCTGCCAGCGAACGATCGCCGCTGGCAGGCTGGAGATCAACTCTCTTACCTTCCGTTCCTGTGAGCGCGCGCGCCTGTGTGCGCGCGTTCACAGGAAATCTCGCGTCTCGCGAGAGGACGCGCCGGCGCGTCCAGGAGGAATCAATCAACCACCTCCAGGACGCGTCTGTGCGTACAGCGGTCCGGAGGTGGTTAAATCAGATTTTTTTTATATAAAATGCTTTTTGAGGAAAATATATTACCATCCAAAGGTTATTCCATCATGAAATAAAGATTAGTTTTTTAATTATGTAGAATAAGGCTGTACGTAGACTCCCATATTGTTGAATGGATTAGGCAGTGGCTGCTTTCAATGATATATTTGTAATGAAAACAGGAAAATGAAGCCCCATTGGTGGTGTTTCAATGGCTTTGTTTTGTGACACCATTAGACAGAGTGACAGTACGTAGTAGCATTTCTAAGCAGCTGTGAAGCAGCCGTGAGATGGAGTGATAGGACTTTGAACAGAAAAGGCACTATGGCAAAAGGAAGAGTTTTGGTTGAAACCTAGATTGCTTTGTTCATTCAAGCTGGTGGGCCATTTTTAGTTTCCTGTTTCATGCTGCTCACCAGGTGCCTCTTGGTTTTGGACTTGAACAAGGAATGCAATTTCTGGAACAAGTTAATCAATTAGGAGGACAGTGGATGGGGTTAAGAGCTTTAAGGCTTTTGTTAGAATCTGCATTTGAAGTAGGTAATGTTTTGTGTCCATTGTGTAGCAGAATTCGCAAAGATCAGGTAACCCCTGTTTAAAGGCATGAGCAGCTGAGAAATGGTAAATGGTAAACGGTAGTTAACTCACTATCACAACTGCTATCTTGTCCTTTGTTCAGAAAGAAAATGACTTGTATTTGGCTTTTATGAAAAAATTCCTGAGAGGAACTGAACTCCTAACTATTCAGAGAAGAGGAAGACTGCTACATTGTATCTGGGGGCGAAACATTTGCTGGTAGCCGAATACACATTTCAGTTGGACATTTTCACATACATTACTGCATGTACCAGGAGAGCAGTGTGAGCTAATTCCCTGCTGTACATTCAGCAGTTTTGTAGAATAGCTTACTAAAAATATCATGCACAAGACCGTATATATTTTGCAGTCTGCAAACCACGGATCCACAATGGTGTGCATGAAGCCTAACATTGAGAAATGGAAAGTCAATCTGATGTTTGTTTCAGAGAAGATGGATTTATAGAATTTATAAAAGATTAAAGGTCTTATCGCATGTTAGACCCCTGTTCTGGAGATAGGTGTCGGTTCCAGAGGTGGGACCTGCATCTTTAATACATTTATGCTTTTTTTCCTTTCATATGCCGTAAGGTAGAATGGAAAACCCCTTCTCCTAAGTCACATTAAAATTGGAAAAAGCCTCTCAAAAATTTCACTTTATTTTGTGCGAGCGCTCCATACAGTATTAGAATGTATTGGCTCTTATAAGCCGAATATTATTACTTTACCACTTGGAACCAAACCCGAGTTTGGGAAATGTTTTTTTTGCATTAAAAATTGATTTATGAAGTTATTATACAAAGTCTCGCGAGACTTCGAGAAGTAATAACTTCGGCTCATAGGAGGCAATACATTCTAATACTGTATGGAGCGCTCGCTCCGTACAGTTTTCAAACAAAGTATTATGCGAATAGACTTCAGATGTTTAATCCGAAGTCGATTCGCTCATCCCTAGTCATAATTTAAAAAAAAATTCTCCTAAATTTTTCTTTTGCGGGATTAGTTGTAGCTTAGGAACCATTTTGGGGTGTATATATAGTGCATTGAATAACTGTGAGGGAGAAAGATTTAAAAAAAAACTGCAATTTTAAAATTATTTTGTGGAACTTACAGTGTTCACTGTGTGGTATAAATAACATAACTTTATTATGTGATGATAATGTCACATTTCTATATATTTTTTTCTCTCCCCCTGCAGGCTGTAAGCTCCCCAACTGCACCCCTCCTCCCCTAGATTGAAGGGAAGAGACAGCTGCTTTAGCTGCTCATGTATTGTTTGAAAGCTGACATGATTTCAAACAATACCAGAATCACAGCATTATCTTCGGTACATGGGACGATATCAGTGTTAGAATTCAGGATGCAGTAAATGCAGCTGAAAGTAAAAGCAGGTTTTCCGCATTTATTCCTGACTCTATTTCTAACAGTGACATCTCCTGCTTATGTTGTGCTAATGCTGTCATTTTGGTCTTGGTCTTTCATACAAGACCAGGCCCATGTCTCTTGCTGCTACCAATTAGGAGATATGAGCAGCTAAAGCAGACACCACCCTTCCCCTTCGGCCCGAGCTGTGCTTGGACAGAACAGTAAGTGCTTTTCCCACTATCCGAGCTGAGCTCAGGCAAAACAGTTAGGTGGTAAAATGGAATCTGTCACTATGATATTAGACTATTATCTGCAGTAATACATGAGTAATACTGCAGATAAGAAGTCTAGATCCCTATTTGTATTTTTCCACTGATCCCCTTTTTCCCACTGTCAACATAGAGCTGTGTTGAAATACATTGTCAGGACTGCCTTGCATGCACACGTGACTCCTCTCCTGTGGCCCCATGTTGTAGGGTGGTTCAAATTGACTAAAAGTGAGGCAACAAAAGTAGACAGGGATAACAGAAGTAGGAGGTGACATAATTTAGGGTAGTGAAATACAAAAAACATTAGACTATGTGCAAAATACAATAGTGAAGGGTTTTTAAAATTATATATCGCCTTATAGGATAATAACTGTCTCCCTGTATCCTAGTACTTAGTATAGGTACACTAGTGTTTCATATACCTGAAATTAACTGCCTTTATTTACCAATATTCTTACACCTTGTTGTATCCTTATGAATATGTATCTGGTACCGATTTACACCACTGTTGGTGTTCTGTTACTCTGTTTATTTTCTGATATTGAAAATAATATATTTTAAAACTTAAAAAAAAAAAAAGCAATGGCTGATTTTCATTAGCTGATTTCCAGTACATTTTTATTTATTACTTTTGTCAGCTTTTTTAAGTTATTTCAGTGACTATTGTGGGTTTTTCTTTCTTTAACGGAGAGGTACCAACAATTTTGTCCACATGTGTACATGTATTCAGTGAAATCTCTGCACATTCAGCCAAGTGATTGACAGGCTTCACTGTGTGAGCTTGCATACTGGAAGCCATCGTCCATTACTACTTCTGGCTTCACGGACTGAGCCTCTCTGCCTTGTTCACTCTCAGACCACTATGCCAATCATTGTCTGTGACCACAACATGTAGATCTGTTAGGGGGCTATACTCTGTGATCACTGAGATTGTAAGTGATGTCATTTGATTGAGAGATACAGTCAGCATTACATCATACAGTCCAGAAGGGGACTAACTTAGATCTTGTTACACAGCTTGTTGTATTTGTTATATGAAGTTTAATGTTGTCACTGAACTTCAAATTTTAGTGTGCAAAACTTTTTATTATATTACGTACATCCAGTAAATGATAGCAAGAAGTTGCTAGCCAGATGCTTTTATTATAGAGAGGAAATTCATTGCATTTATACTGTACATTTATCCAATGTTTTCAAGTGATTGCTCCAATAATAAGGGACTAATGAACAGTTAGGCTCTGCTCATATGTTCTTCACAGCTTCTGTGTTCTGTTTTATAACAGCAGCCATGCCGTTGTGCAGGATTTATCATGCTGAATGCTGTGCTGTGTATGTGGAACTGCCGACAGGCTTTGAATGGGACCTCAAACAGCAGAGTGAACATATCCTGTGTTAATATACTGAATATGTCTATTTTTGACTGTCATCATAGTATGTGCCTAACCTTGGTTTCTTTTGCTAGTGCATTTTCCGTAAAAAGACTTTTAGTTTTGCTTATTTGTAGCATGGATTAGTGCCCATAAAAAGTTCTGGTAACTCAAAACAAAAAACATATTCTAGGATTTTTAAGGTCTGGATCACATTTGGTTGGCTGACATCCAATGATTTGAAGTATTTCTTACGACTTATGAGTCGGAGGACTTATGAGCACGTTCTTGTCACTTTTAAATAGGCGCTTCACTAATATGTGTGTTCATTTCTGGTGTCCATACTTAGCTGAACACTCCAACATCATGTAGTGTTCCAGCCCGTGAAATAAAACAATTCTTGCCTTCGAGGTACGTCTGGATGAAGCGTGTAAACATTTCAGCTTTGTCCATTTGTTGATAGAAGTTTGACTTGTTTGGATTTATAATCTACATTTTCATTGCAAACATTTGTCAGAATTTTGACACCTAGAGTTTAACCATTGTAAAGACCTTGTATGTTTTGGAGTGGTAAGGCATTAGAGGAGAGCTGAGGCAATTGGTGTCGTCTACATACAGTTGCAAGAAAAAGTATGTGAACCCTTTGGAATGATATGGATTTCTGCACAAATTTGTCATAAAATGTGATCTGATCTTCATCTAAGTCGCAACAATAGACAATCACAGTCTTCTTAAACTAATAACACACAAAGAATTAAATGTTACCATGTTTTTATTATAACACACCATGTAAACATTCAAAGTGCAGGTGGAAAAAGTATGTGAACCCTTGGATTTGATAACTGGTTGAACCTCCTTTGGCAGCAATAACTTCAACCAAACTTTTCCTGTAGTTGCAGATCAGATGTGCACAACGGTCAGGAGTAATTCTTGACCATTCCTCTTTACAGAACTGTTTCAGTTCAGCAATATTCTTGGCATGTCTGGTGTGAATCGCTTTCTTGAGGTCATGCCACACATCTCAATCGGGTTGAGGTCAGGACTCTGACTGGGCCACTCTAAAAAGCGTATTTTCTTCTGTTTAAGCCATTCTGTTGTTGATTTACTTCTATGCTCTGGGTCGTTGTCCTGTTGCAACACCCATCTTCTGTTGAGCTTCAGCTGGTGGACAGATGGCCTTAAGTTCTCCTGCAAAATGCCTTGATAAACTTGGGAATTCATTTTTCCTTCGATGATAGCAATCCGTCCAGGCCCTGACGCAGCAAAGCAGCCCCAAACAATGATGCCCCCACCACCATACTTCACAGTTGGGATGAGGTTTTGATGTTGGTGTGCTGTGCCTCTGTTCTCCACACATAGTGTTGTGTGTTTCTTCCAAACAACTCAACTTTGGTTTCATCTGTCCACAGAATATTTTGCCAGTACTGCTGTGGAACATCCAGGTGCTCTTGTGCAAACTGTAAACGTGCAGCAATGTTTTTTTTTGGACAGCAGTGGCTTCCTCTGTGGTATCCTCCCATGAAATCCATTCTTGTTTAGTGTTTTACGTATCGTAGATTCACTAACAGGGATGTTAGCATATGCCAGAGACTTTTGTAAGTCTTTAGCTGACACTCTAGGATTCTTCTTCACCTCATTGAGCAGTCTGCGCTGTTCTCTTGCAGTCATCTTTACAGGACGGCCACTCCTAGGGAGAGTAGCAGCACTGCTGAACTTTCTCCATTTATAGACAATTTGTCTTACCGTGGACTGATGAACAGCAAGGCTTTTGGAGATACTTTTATAACACTTTCCAGCTTTATGCGAGTCAACAATTCTTAATCATAGGTCTTCTGAGAGCTCTTTTGTGCGAGGCATCATTCACATCAGGCAATGCCTCCTATGAAAAGCAAACCCAGAACTGGTGTGTGTTTTTTATAGGGCAGGGCAGCTGTAACCAACACCTCCAACCTCATCTCATTGATTGGACTCCAGTTGGCCGACACCTCACTCCAATTAGCTCTTGGAGATGTCATTAGTCTAGGGGTTCACATACTTTTTCCACCTGCACTGTGAATGTTTACATGGTGTGTTCAATAAAAACATGGTAACATTTAATTATTTGTGTGTTATTAGTTTAAGCAGACTGTGATTGTCTATTGTTGTGACTTAGATGAAGATCAGATCACATTTTATGACCAATTTGTGCAGAAATCCATATCATTCCAAAGGGTTCACATACTTTTTCTTGCAACTGTATGTGTATGCACTTTCCTGGAAGTATACTTATTGGTTTACTGGTATTTAAATTACTTTCATATAGCAGTTTGTTAATGCACCATGTTTGGCATTAATCTATAATCTTTTTTTAGAACAGTTTTTATTGACATGATTGAATACATTTTACAAAAATACGTCTGGACTGTAGCACTGTGCAAAATAGAATCAATTACAAGGCTATCAAAAAAAGAAATACAAAGAGCAATACTAAGGGTATCAAGGTTGTCCGCTTTATTTATATACACTGCTCAAAAAAATAAAGGGAACACTTAAACAACACAATGAAACTCCAAGTCAATCACACTTCTGTGAAATCAAACTGTCCACTTAGGAAGCAACACTGAGTGACAATCAATTTCACATGCTGTTGTGCAAATGGGATAGACAACAGGTGGAAATTATAGGCAATTAGCAAGACACCCCCAATAAAGGAGTGGTTCTGCAGGTGGTAACCACAGGCCACTTCTCAGTTCCTATGCTTCCTGGCTGATGTTTTGGTCACTTTTGAATGCTGGCGGTGCTTTCACTCTAGTGGTAGCATGAGACGGAGTCTACAACCCACACAAGTGGCTCAGGTAGTGCAGCTTATCCAGGATGGCACTTCAATGCGAGCTGTGGCAGGAAGGTTTGCTGTGTCTGTCAGTGTAGTGTCCAGAGCATGGAGGCGCTACCAGGAGACAGGCCAGTACATCAGGAGACGTGGAGGAGGCCGTAGGAGGGCAACAACCCAGCAGCAGGACCGCTACCTCCGCCTTTTTGCAAGGAGGAACAGGAGGAGCACTGCCAGAGCCCTGCAAAATGACCTCCAGCAGGCCACTAATGTGCATGTGTCTGCTCAAACGGTCAGAAACAGACTCCATGAGGGTGATATGAGGGCCCGACGTCCACATGTGGGGGTTGTGCTCACAGCCCAACACCGTGCAGGACGTTTGGCATTTGCCAGAGAACACCAAGATTGGCAAATTCGCCACTGGCGCCCTGTGCTCTTCACAGATGAAAGCAGGTTCACACTGAGCACATGTGACAGACGTGACAGTCTTGAGACGCCGTGGAGAACGTTCTGCTGCCTGCAACTTCCTCCAGCATGACCGGTTTGGCATTGGGTCAGTAATGGTGTGGGGTGGCATTTCTTTGGAGGGCCGCACAGCCCTCCATGTGCTCGCCAGAAGTAGCCTGACTGCCATTAGGTACCGAGATGAGATCCTCAGACCCCTTGTGAGACCATATTCTGGTGCGGTTGGCCCTGGGTTCCTCCTAATGCAAGACAATGCTAGACCTCATGTGGCTGGAGTGTGTCAGCAGTTCCTGCAAGACGAAGGCATTGATGCTATGGACTGGCCCGCCCGTTCCCCAGACCTGAATCCAATTGAGCACATCTGGGACATCATGTCTCGCTCTATCCACCAACGTCACATTGCACCACAGACTGTCCAGGAGTTGGCAGATGCTTTAGTCCAGGTCTGGGAGGAGATCCCTCAGGAGACTGTCCGCCACCTCATCAGGAGCATGCACAGGCATTGTAGGGAGGTCATACAGGCACGTGGAGGCCACACACACTACTGAGCCTCATTTTGACTTGTTTTAAGGACATTACATCAAAGTTGGATCAGCCTGTAGTGTGTTTTTCCACTTTAATTTAGAGTGTGACTCCAAATCCAGACCTCCATGGGTTGAAAAATTTGATTTCCATTTTTAAATTTTTGTGTGATTTTGTTGTCAGCACATTCAACTATGTAAAGAACAAAGTATTTCAGAAGAATATTTAATTAACTCAGATCTAGGATGTGTTATTTTTGTGTTCCCTTTATTTTTTTGAGCAGTGTAGATGACATATCCTCTGGATAGGTCATCAATATAGATCTGTGGGGGTCCAACAACCGGCACCCCTGCCGGTCAGCTGTTTCAAGAGAAGGCCGCGCTCATATGAGTGCTGCCTTCTCTTTATTGTTTACCTGCTTGCTGTCGCAACCGCAGCGGTGAGCAGGTGTAATTACACCTAAGCCATCCCATTCACTTCAATGGAATGGCTCCTTTCTATTCAGCCTCTGCAGTTGCAACAGCAAGCAGGTAAACAATGAAGAGAAAGCAGCCTTGTTTTCAAACAGGTGGGGTTGCCGTGAGTCGGACCCATGCCGATCTGATATTGAAGACCTATCCTGAAGATAGCAATCAAAACACGGTCATGGCAGCATCTCCGGTTCCATCTTTATTACTTGTACTGAAAAGAATGTGTACACACCAGCAGCAACGAGAAAGGCTACTATGTAGCCGAAACGTTCCTGCTGGTGTGTACACATTCTTTTCAGTACAAGTAATAAAGATGGAACCGGAGATGCTGCCGTGACCGTGTTTTGATTGCTGAACTGTGGGCCGCTGAGGATCTGCGACGGTAGTTGGGCTGGTGCATTCCGGTGTGGTCGGTGAGGTCCGTGGGTGCTGCTCTTCAATTTTTATTTTATACTATCCTGAGGATAGGTCATCAATATACCGTAAATAAAGCGGACAAACCATTTAATGTGGTAACAAGTATAGAGTGTGTTCCAGGTCCTGAGGATCCACACAGTATGCGCAACCAACACACGAGTCATGAATAACTGGGGATACCGTACTAAAAGTGCTGAGAGATCATCCACCACCCTGTCTCCCCGGGAGGGAACACGATGCTAAGGAAAGGCTCAGTGAAAAGGAGGGAGCTTACAGTTTTATTAACGAATATAGGCATAGGCTACAGGGGCCTTCCATCGGGACTAATTCTGCGATGGCCTTTTGGGGGGCGCCGCAAGAATTGTTGCGGCTAGGGGTAACCTGAGCCCTTAGATACTACTCAAAAGTAGGTTACGCAGGCAAGACTAATAGAGCCGATATACAGACTACCAGGGAGACAGGACAGAAGGAGCATCACAGCCTGACAGCAGAACTTAAAAGGAAGAAAAAACAAATGGAAAAAAAACAACCAGTTTATAAAACTGTGGCAAGTCTCATCTGCCTAACTTACTTCTGAGTAGTATCTAAGGGCTCAGGTAACCCCCCAGCCTTGACAATTCTTGAGGCAGCCTAATGGCTATCCCAGTATCAGAGCTTGACTCCACCCTTATCTGACTAATGAAAAGTAGGAGAGGACATCAGGACCTTCAAATGGGAGATCAAGAGACTATTTATCAATAGTCATCCCTGGTACCATGTAGTTGAGGCGAAACCTGAGTGCAGTTTAGAACAGGTCTCTTTGGGAATAAATCTTTACTTCATGTATAAACACTGTGTATGCATACATGCAAAAACTATATTCTGGCAGCTCGACAGAGCACAATCTCCAGATCATAATGTACAGTCGTTTTCTAATTATCTGGAATGCACACGGGCAGAATGAGGCAGATTAGCATCATTAATTAAAATATAATTAAAATAATAATAAATAAAAAAATACTAAAACTTAAGAAATCATTGTGTCAAACCAAACTTACATCCTTAGGCACACATTCCGCTATGTGCATTGATTTTTACTTTTTCCCCATACATCAACTGAAAGTTGATGTACCTGCTGTGACACATTTCTATCCTAGAGGACATTGAGTTTATGGCCACATTTAACTCTTTCTTGATGCAGTTTTGAATCATAAAAGCAGACGTACAGTGCATTCGGAAACTCTTCAGACCCTTTCACTTTTTTCGCATTTTGTTATGTTGCAAAAAAATTCTAGTTTTCCCCCAACCATGTGCACACAGTCTCCCTTAAATTAAAACAGAATTTTAGAAATGTTTGCAAATTTATTAAAAAGGAAAAACTGCAGCATTCGATCAATCTGGGCTTTATGGCAGAGTGGCCAGAAAGAAGCCTCACCTCAGTAAGGCTACTTTCACACTAGTGTTCAGAGCGGGTCCGTCTGGTGTCTGCACAGACGGATCCTCTCCTATAATGCAGACGTTTGGATCCGTTCAGAACGGATCCGTCTGCATTATAGTTTCGGAAAAATTCTAAGTGTGAAAGTTGTTCAGACGGATCCGTCCAGACTTTACATTGAAAATCAATGGGGGACGGATCCGTTTGAAGATTGAACCATATTGTGTCAACTTCAAACGGTTTCTTCCCCATTGACTTACATTGTAAGTCTGGACGGATCCGTTTGCCTCCGCACGGCCAGGCGGACACCCGAACGCTGCAAGACTGATGCATTCTGAGCGGATCCGCATCCACTCAGAATGCATTAGGGCTGGACGGATCCGTTCGGGGCCGCTTGTGAGAGCCTTCAAACGGAGCTCACAAGCGGAGCCCCGAACGCAAATGTGAAAGTAGCCTAAAGGACAAATGAAAGTTTGCAAAAAAGCACCTAACGGACTGTCAGACTGTGAGAAACAAGATTCATTGATCTGATGAAACCAATAACTTTTTGGCATCAATTCTAAGTGTCATGTTTTGAGGAAACTGGCCATTGCCCAACACCATTCCTACTGTGAAGCGTGGTTGTGGGGGTGTTTTTCAGCAGCTGGGACTGGGAGACTAGTCAGTGTTAAAGGAAAGCTGAATGACACAAAGTACAGAGACTTTGTGTACTGTGTGTTCTCTCTTTCTCTGATCGTCCCAATTCCTGTCAGGGAAGCAATCAGAGAAGGAGCTTTGTCAGAATCCACTCACCACAAACGCCACTCTTATGTGTCCCAATCAGTGACACAGATCAGTTCTGTGCCTCATCAGCCATCATCTGTCATCATCAGTTCTGTGCCTCATCCCCTGCCTCACACATAATTAACCCCTGCAGTGCCGATTTGCCACTCTTCTGTGCCTCATTTGCCCCAGTCAGTGACAGCTAAGTCCTGTCCAGTCCTGTCATCATCACCTCATCCAGACACCTGTCACTCCAGCCTGTCCGTCCATCAAGACACCTGTCACTCCAGCCTGCCCGTCAAGACACTTGTCACTCCAGCATGTCCGTCCGTCAAGACACCTGTCACTCCAGGCTGTCCGTCAAGACACCTGTCACTCAAGTCTGTCCGTCCGTCAAGACAACTGTCACTCAAGTCTGTCCGTCTGTCAAGACACCTGTCATTTCAGCCTGTCCGTCCGTCAAGACACCTGTCACTCCAGCCTGCCCGTCAAGACACTTGTCACTCCAGCATGTCCGTCCATCAAGACACCTGTCACTCCAGGCTGTCCGTCAAGACACCTGTCACTCAAGTCTGTCCGTCCGTCAAGACAACTGTCACTCAAGTCTGTCCGTCTGTCAAGACACCTGTCATTTCAGCCTGTCCGTCCGTCAAGACACCTGTCACTCCAACCTGTCCGTCTGTCAAGACACCTGTCACTCCAACCTGTCCGTCTGTCAAGACACCTGTCACTCCAACCTGTCTGTCTGTCAAGACACCCGTCACTCCATCCTGTCCGTCCATCAAGACACCTGTCACTCCAGCCTATCCATCAAGACACCTGTCACTCGAGTCTGTCCGTCCGTCAAGACACCTGTCACTCCAGCCTGTCCATCCATCAAGACACCTGTCACTCCATCCTGTCCGTCCATTAAGACACCTGTCACTCCAGCCTATCCATCAAGACACCTGTCACTCGAGTCTGTCCGTCCTTCAAGACACCTGTCACTCCAGCCTGTCGGTCCATCAAGACCCCTGTCACTCCAGCCTGTTCGTCAAGACACCTGTCACTCCAGCCTGTCAGTCCGTCAAGACCCCTGTCACTCCAGCCTGTTTGTCAAGACACCTGTCACTCCAGCCTGTCCGTCCGTCAAGACACCTGTCACTCCAGCCTGTTCGTCAAGACACCTGTCACTTGAGTCTGTCCGTCAAGACACCTGTCACTCCAGCATGTCCGTCAAGACACCTGTCACTCTAGCCTGTCTGTCCTTCAAGACACCTGTCACTCCAGCCTGTCTGTCCGTCAAGACACCTGTCACTCCAGCATGTCCGTCAAGATACCTGTCACTCTAGCCTGTCTGTCCTTCAAGACACCTGTCACTCCATCCTGTCCGTCCATCAAGACACCTGTCACTCCAGTCTGTCCATCCGTCAAGACACCTGTCACTCCAGCCTTTCCATCCGTCAAGACACCTGTCACTCCAGCCTGTCCATCCATCAAGACACCTGTCACTCCAGCCTGTCCGTCAAGACACCTGTCACTCCAGCCGATCCATCAAGACTCCTGTCACTTGAGTCTGTCCGTCCGTCAAGACACCTGTCACTCCAGCCTGTCCGTCCATCAATACACCTGTCACTCCAGCCTGTCCGTCCGTCAAGGCACCTGTCACTCCAACCTGTCCGTCCGTCAAGACACCTGTCACTCCATCCTGTCTGTCCAACAAGACACCTGTCACTCACGCCTGTCCATCCGTCAAGACACCTGTCACTCCAGCCTGTTCGGCAAGACACCTGTCACTTGAGTCTGTCCGTCCGTCAAGACACCTGTCTCTCCAGCATGTCCGTCAAGACACCTGTCACTCCAGCCTGTCTGTCCTTTAAGACATCTGTCACTCCAGTCTGTCCATCCATCAAGACACCTGTCACACCAGCCTGTCCGTCCATCAAGACACCTGTAACATACTCCCAAGTAAGCACGGGCATTATAAAAAAAAAAAAAAAAACGTTCGTATTGGAACAAAGATATTCTTTATCACACCCCTCTTCACTGTCTTGCCATGCCCCGGACCCGTTTCGAAGCTATTCAAAGATTTCTACACTTCAGCGATAATAAAGAATGCCCACCCCCCAAGCGACCCCAGTTATGACAGACTCTTTAAAGGTAACCTGTCACCTCCAACAAACATCCCAAGCCGGCAGCAGTATCTTAGAGTAGCCAGCAGCATGTTTATAACGATCATTTTCTTCCTGCAGGCAGATGAAGCAAAAGCTGTAAAAACGTTCTTTAATCCTCTGCCGGCGCACTTCTCTAGTCAGGCTTGAAGTCACGGAGGCAGGGGCCTCCTTGCTTCAAGTCACGGTAACCACGCCCCCTTCCCTGCCCCTTTGCTGTGACTGACATCCGGCAGTTCGGCAAAGCCAGCCAAACTGTCGTGCATAAGCACTGTCAGTCACAGCGAAGGGGCAGGGAAGGTGGCATGGTTACCGTGACTTGAAGCAAAATACAAAGGACAAACGGGATGTTCTTGTGTTAACTACCATCCGTGCAAATCAGTCCACCCCAGTCCCAGTCCGAGGAACCACAGAGCAGAACACCAAGCCTGTGTGTTTCCAGGATTACAACCATTTCATGGGCGGAGTGGATCTTTCAGACCAGGTACTACAGCCCTACAGTGCCTTAAGAAAATCTAAGGTGTGGTACAAAAAATTAGCTATACACCTAACCCAAGTGTCACTATATCATGCCTTTGCCATCCATAGAACAGTAGGTCATGGGGGGACCTTCTTGGAATTTCAGGAAAAAAATAATAAAAAAATAGATTTTTGGCGTTCAGGAAGGAGAGGGCAGTATTTCAGTCAGCAGTGCTTCTGGGGTCTCAAGAATAATACATGGGCAGCATATCCCTTGAGTACTTCCCCCTAAAAAAAAAAAAAAAAAAAGGCGTCCCCAAAAAAGGTCTTGAGTTTGCTCGGTTAGAGGGATTAGGAAAGACACCACTCACTACTAGAGTGTGGTGTCTTCAAATGCGACATGGTGCCTGAAAATTATTCCTGCAAAATCTGCCTTCCAAAAGCCACACAGTGTTCCTCCCATTCTGAGCCCTGCTGTGCGCCCATACCGCAGGCTACAAGCACATATGGGGTGCTTCCTTAATGGGGAGAAAATGGAGAACACATACTGGGGTGCATTTTCTCCTTTAAAGGGAGTCTGTCACCTCCATATGGCCATATACAGTGCTTACATGGCTCTGTAGCACACCTATACAGGATTGTAACGGTACCTTTGTTCTTTTCTTTAGACTTGCACCAGCAGGAAAAACTAAGTTTAATTCATATGCAAATGAGCACTCGCAAGTGCCCAGGGGCGGCATTCAGTGTGTAGGTGCCCAGGCTGCTCTGCCTTCTTTTCACTTTACTCTTCCCCAGCCTCTTCCTTTGCCCTATCGATGAGGCAAGAGACTTGGATGGGCGGGCAAAGGCAGAGACTGGGGAGGAGTAAAGTGAAAAGAAGGCAGAGCAGCCTGGGCACCTACACACTGAACGCCGCCCCTGGGCACTTGTGAGTGCTCATTTGCATATGAATTAAACTTCATTTTTCCTGCTGGTGCAAGTCTAAGGAAAAGAACAAAGGTACCGTTACAATCCTGTATAGGTGTGCTACAGAGCCATGTAAGCGCTGTATATGGCCATATGGAGGTGACAGACTCCCTTTAACCACTTTTGAAAGTAAAAAATTGGGGTCTGCTAGTAATTTTTAATTACGAGGTGAGTGACACTTGCGCTGCTGTACTGTTCTCTCTGCAGCTGATGTTTCCACCAGAATTGCTGCTGCCTGATATTGTGGCTGAGTGTCCAGCCTGATCTCACTAATTGGGGATATCTAAACGCTACACATGCTCGTAGAATACCGCCGCTGGCACAGAGAGGGTTGAGAAATCATACATCTATACAGGACACTTATTAACAATCCCCTAATATATAGTAGCAAAGTCTCTACCTGAATTGGTGGACGATCATTCAGTAGTTTAGTCTAGTCCTGATGTTCGCTAACAGTTCTGCGCTCCGGAAGAACTGTTAGCACTACTTGGAACATCAGGCCCCAATTTTCAAAATTTTGGGTACATTTTTTATTTTTTTATAAATAAAAATGACAATTTTTTACTCAAATTTACCACTGTCATGAAGTATAATATGTGACAAGAAAACAATCTCAAAATGGCTTGGATAAGTAAAAGCGTTTTAAAGTTATTACCACATAAAGTGACACATGTCAG
This sequence comes from Bufo bufo, assembly GCF_905171765.1. NCBI lineage: Eukaryota > Metazoa > Chordata > Amphibia > Anura > Bufonidae > Bufo > Bufo bufo. Next base: position 481,953,081 of record NC_053389.1, read on the forward strand.
ATTTGCAAAAAATGGTCCTTAAAGGGACACTGACAGGGCCAAAAAGCATATTTAGGTATATATATGACCGTACAGGTCTTATAAAGTGTATTAGAATCATGTAAGTATCCCCCCTGTCCACCTTATAACTACAGTAATGTGAAGTTTTATAACCTGCTGGAATCGGGTTCAATCTGCCCAAGGGGTGGTTTTTCACCTCAGCTTGCGCCCAGCCAGCCTCGCCACAACTGCCGTTTGAAGCGCCGCCTAGCTCATCAATATTCACTTCGCTGGGCGGCTACTAGTGTCCCCAGCTATTTTCAGCACCCTCACTGGCCGGGATCGCAGGGGGGATACTTACATGATTCTAATACACTTTATAAGACCTGTACGGTCATATATATACCTAAATATGCTTTTTGTCAGTGTCCCTTTAAGGTGAAAAATGGCTGCGTCCTGAAGGGGTTAATGGAAAACTGATCCAATGTGCTCTGGACCTCAGACTGGGCCGAAGGTTTACCTGTGAATTTCCTTGAGTGGTGCAGCCAAAGCCCTGACTTGAACCCAATCGAACATCTCTGGAGAGACCTAAAAATGGCTGTTTGCCGACAGTACCAATCCAACCTTACAAACCTTGAGAGGATCTGCAGAGAGGAATGGTATAGTATTACCAGGTGCAGGTGTGCAAACCTTGTGGCATCATACCAAGACGACGAGGCGATAATCTCTGCCAAAATTGCTTCGACTAAGTACCAGGTTAAGAGTCTGAATACTCATATCAATTTCATATTTTAGTTTTTCCTTTTCAATAAATAAAGATTTTTAACATTCTGTTTTCACTTTGTCATCATTGAGTATGGGAAACAATTTTGAACTTTTTTTTATTTTAGCAGAAGGCCACAACATAACAAAATGTGAAAAAAGTGAAAGAGTCTGTGAAGACTTTCCGTATGCACTGTATACTGCTTCTCTTTTTTGCATTCACTCCTGGTTTTGGCTTCAAAAACTGCATCAAGAAACCTGAACATATGGACATACCCTCAAAGTTACACAGTCCCACTAAAAAAAGTATCAGAAAAAATGCTATAAAGTAAATCTACAGAAAGGAGATGACCAAAAACAAGAACATATTTATGAATGACCCCACAATGTGTTTCTCATATACAGCATCCATCTCTAATACAGCCTGCTCAGGGGGACAATTATTGACTAATTAGCTACTTTTATTTGAAAGGTCCAGAGTTCAGGTCAGAGGTCACTAGTGCTGTGCTTTGTGAAAGAAAGACATATATGGAGAAAACAAATTGCTGCATGTAAAATTGAATAGTAGGTCCGAAATATGTCTGACATTGACGCTTTCTGACTTCTGTGTTGTGAAAGAGTGGTACCTCTCTTAAAGGGAACTTTTCAGCAGTTTCATGCTGCCTAACCACTGGCAGCATGCATTACTGTCAGGCTCCTTCATTGGAGACAGCTGTTTTACTCTGAAAATTGTGGCTTTTAGGCTACCTGCACATGGGTACGGGTGAACGCACATAAGATCCCCACGAGTTTCCGTGCAGATTTATCTGCATTTCTGCAGCATATCTGCACTAATGTCAAACAGGTTTTTTTTTTGGTGTGGATTTTATACTGTTTTGCTTCAGATCTCATCCTTCTATTGCAAAGGGGGAAATCCGCAGCTAAAACCGCAAACATAATCGAATTGCTATTATATTTGAAAACTGCAATGCAGGTCAATTTCCGCACTGAAAAAAATCTGCAAAGTGTCCATGAGATTAGCGTACTCTCATACACTTTGCTGGTGCTGTACTACGCTGCGGTTTTTCCACATCTGTATTCCGCAACGTCTGCAGGTGGCCTTAGAGAAAACACTTCTCTCTAACCCTGGATCTTTCTCTGAAAAGCCACAGAGTTTCAGAGTAAAACGTAGCTGTCTCTCATGAAGGAGCCTGTTGGTATATAATGGTGCCGTGGTTCAAGCAGCATGAAACTGCTGACAGGTTCCCTTCCCATAAAAATAGTGCCAAAACACAGGGGTGCTTACAACGAACGGTCTTAAAGTATTAACGGCTCATTGGTGTCATCCATAAGAGGAAAGCACCTTATGAGAAAGACGTCTTTGTTAAGCTGTGCTTTGGTATTTGTGGAATAACCTGAGTTGTAACATTGACAAGGTGTTTGGTTTTGATCTGTGTAGTTTTATTAACTGCCTGTAAGACATTCCGTTTTTGTTCTGTGAGGACAGACAGACACACCGAGTAAAAGTTGGTGACAATATCCATCAAACACATTGACCAATTCATTATACGTGTGCTTTTCTGCATTTGTGCAATTAGTCATAATTCACTACCAATATCATGGCTTGCATTGGATCAGTAGCTCTACTGTGACTACAGCCTAAGGTTATTACTAATGTCAAATGAATCAGTACCCTAAATGATAGCAAATCTGAGATACCAAAATGTCTGCTCTTCTCTCCTTCTAGGCGATTGGATGCCAACCATATCAGCTATGTGCCACCATACTGCTTTAATGGTCTGAATTCACTTCGACACTTATGGTTGGATGATAATTCTCTGAATGAAATTCCAGTTAGGGCACTGGAAAGTTTATCAGCTCTTCAGGCCATGACACTGGCATTAAACAAGATTCACCACATACCAGATCATGCATTTAGGAACCTCTCCAGTCTTGTGGTCTTGTGAGTTTATCTATATGTCTATTTGATTGTGGGGCACATATTATCACTATGATGAGATCACTAGCAGAGTAAACTTTAGGGGGATTCCTAGGAGGATTTAGAGGTCTACGATTTATTTTTAGTCTGAATGAATCTGAATGTTGGAGCTACAGGATTTAGGTAATCATATTGACTGTTGCGTCAAAGTAAATAACAGGTCACCTCACCCCCTCTGCAGTACTTCACCATATCACTGTCCTGAGGATAGAAATACAGTTGAATTCAAAAGGGCACCAGCAGTCCCCATCCATGTACATAAGTACCGGATGCTCCTAGCGATAATTAATGCTCAGAGCATGAGATCATTATATACCTGGCTTCAGATGGCTCCGTGGGCATCGTCCCACCAGGAAATGTCACTGTAGGGTCTATGTTCAGTCCACCCCTCCCCTCAATCAGCTGTTTAATTTAACTGTGACAAGGTGTGCCTCCTGTTCATACAGTAATATACTAAGCACAGCACCTAGCATTGTATAGCAGCTGTGCTTGGTATTGCAGCTCAGTCCCATTCACTTGTTTGAGACTGAGCTGCATAAAAACCATGTCACCAATGCATCTGACGTCACAACCCAAGAAAAGCACCACGGCCCCTTCCAACAGCTGATCAATGGGGGTCTTGGATGCTGGACCCTCACCAATCAAATATTGATGACCTATTCTAAGCATAAGGTATTCAATATTCATCTCCGAGAAAATCCCTTTAACTGGGTCATTATGCGTCTTGCATTAAACGTACAGTGGCTAGGATTCTTATGAATATTTCTAAATCCCTTCTCCCTGTCTATGGAAAACAGGCATTTAAAAAACATACATCTTTCAACAAATTAAACAGTGACGTATGGCCCATATGTACAACAATGAGCTATCTTGTTTGAAACTTGTAGGTTTGCACATTATACTGCTGCATTTTAATACACCTTTCAGGAAATTGTATGCCAGAAGGAATTTCCATTTCTCTTTGGCGGAAATACTTCCCCAAATAAAATGTGCCGCAGGCAGACATTACATTGGGGTTTTTTTGTTGCAGGAGCCTCAAGAGACACATAAGAACACTCTGCTTATTAACATTGAGTTAAAGCAGTTCTTCCGTAGGTCTAAAGAAGTTATTGAAGTTTTTTTTTTTTACACCAGTGTAATAAGTTTCTAATAATGTAAGCAGAATTTTAAAAACAGACCCAATTTTATGGGTTTATGATAAATATTATATTACAGGAAAACTAGCCGACATAGTAATGTGTCTGACATACTTTTCCATCAAAGTTTATTCACTTGTGAATTGCACCACTTGAGACTGCCCAACTCTCTTCACGAGTTGGTCTCATAGAAAGACCAATGGAGTGTATAGTGTTTTATTATTCTGATTGTGTTTTATGTATTTGTATGTTAAAATGAGGAGGTACATGGAAAAAGCAATCCAGCACATCTTCACTTCAACTTATTCTTTTACTCTACAACAGCTGCCAATCTTTTTGAAGGAAGAAAGTGAAAGCCTCAGGAGCATGCCCTCCAATAAATTCTTTCGCAGTGCTTGACTTGTATACAATAAGTGCATGGTTGAAAACACGCTTCTTTAGAAGCTTCCATTGAAGACGTTTGCATAGGTTCACTGTGCGCAGCATGCTATCCTGACTGTGCTTTTAATGTTCCCCTGCAGACATCTCCATAACAATAGGATCGACTCCCTGGGAAAGAAATGCTTTGACGGGCTCCACAGTCTGGAGACTTTGTGAGTTGACCTCTTATTTGTTTCATTCCTTTCACTGTTTTCATTGATATTCTAAAAAGAATAAAAATAGCTCAAAAGCCAAACATGCTTTTTGGCTTGCCTAATTGGCAAGTGTTTAGTGCAATTGTTCATATGATGACTGTATAAAACAAATCCTGTATCTAATAACAATGCCTTCTGTGCCATTTCTGAGCTATAACTCATGCTAACTCAGTAGAAGATCGACCATATAGCTGCAATTCTATACTTTTATTCATATTTGCATGTATTATCTTTATATTTAAATTGGCTGTACACACTAATTTGTGTTAAAGAGTTTTTATTTTTATTTTTTTTCAGAAAAAGATAAAAGGGTCTTTTTTTGTCATGGGTGACCCATACAGTTGTGTTAATAGCAGTCCGACATCACTAACCTAATCAATCACTGTTTTTTGTCGAAATTATATTTCTACATGGCAAATAATTTACTAGCAGGTGTAGTAGAGTAAAAGAAATCCAACTGTCATGCCATGTATGCTGCTGATTCTGTGTAATTGGATCACTATTTGTAAGGTGCATGTTCAAAATAATAGCAGTGTGGAGTTCAATGAGTGAGGTCATTCATTCTTTGAAAAACAGGTGGCAATTATTGCCCTGATTTAAGGAAGGAAGGCAGCAAATGTACATTTTTGTGCATTTCTCTCTGAAATTCTGAGGAAAATGGGTCATTCGAGACATTGTTCAGAAGAACAGCATACCTTGATTAAAAAGTTGATTGGAGAGGGGAAAACATATAGAGAAGTTCAGAAAATGATAGGCTGCTCAGCTAAAATGATCGCAAATGCTTTAAACAGGCAACCAAAACCTGAAAGACGTGGAAGAAAGCGAAAATCTACCATTCAGATGGATAGAAGAATAGCCAAAATGGCAAGGACTCAGCCAACAATCAGCTCCAGGAAGATCAAATAAGGTCTAATGTTACCTGTGAGTACTGTTACAATTAGAAGACCCCTATGTGAAGCCAAGCTATCTGAAAGAAGCCCCCGCAAAGTCCCACTGTTGAAAAAAAGACGTGTTGAAGAAGTTACAATTTGCCAAAGAGCACATTGACTGGCCCAAAGAGACATTGTGTGGACTGATGAAAGAAAGATTGTTCTTTTTGGGTCTAGTGGCCGGAGACAGTTTGTCAGACGACCCCCAAACACTGAATTCAAGCCACAGTACACTGTGAAGACAGCGAAGCATGGTGGCGCAAGCATCATGATATGGGGATGTTTCTCATACTACGGTGTTGGGCCTATTTATCGCATACCCAGGGATCATAGATCAGTTTGAATACATGAGAATACTTGAAGAGGTCATGCTGCCTTATGCTGAAGAGGAAATGCCCTTGAAATGAGTGTTCCAACAAGACAACGACCCCAAACACACCAGAAAAACGTGCAACATCTTGGTTCCAGACCAACAAAATTGACGTTATGGAGTTAAGATCCCAATCCCTGGATCTTAATCCAATAGAAAACTTGTGGGGTGACATCAAAAATGCAGTTTCTGAGGCAAAACCAAGAAATAGAGAAGAACTGTGGAATGTAGTTCAATCATCCTGGGCTGGAATACCAGGAATTTCAGTTTATATAGTGAATGTATGAGTTTGTAAAGAAGAATACAAACATGTTTTGATTTGGAATAGAATGTGTAGTGTTCCCAATGCATTTGTGTGTATGGAAATAAAATCTATTAGAAGGATTTTGAGCTTTATTCACTTTTTTTAAACACACTGCTATTATTTTGAACACAACTGTATGTTTGTAGGCTGTGTCTTAATATTGCAGCTCATCCCTATTCAATTGAGACACAGCTTTAGACCAGAATGCAATAAAACAGGCCCTTTTTTCTAATACTGGAAAACACCTTTATGAGTTTGTGCACATTATTCTTAAGAGCCTTCATTGAGGGCCATGATGCTAAAGTGAACAGAGCCTAAATTTAACATATGTCAAAGAAACCAACAGGAAACCAAGATTGGGCATGATGGATTTCATGTTAAACAAACTTCATTTTACCCTGAAAAAAATAACCTACCTTTTTTATATTGATTGTCCTCGTCCCTGAAATTATTTGATATGAATGAATGTGTTAACCATTCACATGTAATAAGCTTGTCCAGTTACTGTTCGCAGTGATGTTCTCTTCTCTGGCGAGTTGTAGGAGCTAGATAAGGTAGAAGTAGAACTCGCTGTGTGTCTCCTGAAATAATTGTGCTGTCTTCAGCTCTGAAGTGGCACCAGCCAGCTTACAAAGGCTTAAACAAAGTACATATTTTTTGTTTTTTTGGCAGCACATTCTCAGCGGTAGTGCTTTCTTTTACAAGGATTACGCCTTCTTTTTTAACTATGTTTATAATAACATAGCCCTTAAATCCAGAGATGAAGTGTAGTTTCCTCCCTAGTAAATAATATAGTGATAAAAAGAAGATTGCAGATTCTAGGGCAAGGCCTTTCATTTAGCTGCAGAGAGATCTGTGCTCTCTGCACCACACAAGCTCAAAGTGTGCACATCAAAAACGTCAAATCTAAAAAACACAACCAGGCAGAGAGGGGGGTCCCACTCCTACTGTACCATACAACAAGAGTGTATAATTAACTCCTTGCTACAGTGTATTTTGTATTACTTCCACTTACATACATACAGTGTTATTATAGACCTGTTGTTATAGCACACATTTTATTTCTGTGAATTCTTTAAGAAGATCAGAAATATTACATAAGAGTTCCTTTACTGCATGTTAAATATGTGCTTTATTCCTATCTGAAGATATTATGGATTTATTTACGTTACTGGCCTGTAGCGTGTCACTCCATTATGCCAGTGACCGTGTGCTAAGATGTCCTGTCCTGTCATCTGGTAGTTTACGTCACCCTTGCCACAAGGACTAAAAGGGCATTGACATCAGAGTCCTCATCCTCACTACCACTATTCAGGATAGCTAGATGATTTTTATGGTGATTGAGGCAAAAATGCTAGATAACCTAACGGGTAGTGTTGTCATGAGGACACTGGTGTGGTGCAGCTGCAGGTTTTATGTCAGTAACTTCTAATGGGCCCTTTACACGGTCCGACAATTGAAATGATCATCGCTAGCCAGCATTACTAGTAACGATTTTTAGCGATGATCTTGCAGCCGGGAAACAACGAGTCAATATGGGGAAGAGCAATGGCATTAGTGGTCGCTCCTCCTTATACTCCGGTGGAGCTGGAGGAGATCGGTACATGTAAATGCATCAGTCTCCTCCGCTGGCGATCAGCAGATTGTCGGGAAGGAACGCTTCCCTCCTGACAATCTGCTTGTACATTGTCCCGTGTAAAGTGACCATAACTATGTTAACTCAAGACAGCAACAAAGTAGTGAATGCTTTTAAAGCTGTATTTAAGGTACAAATCTTATTTCCAAAATGTGTAATTCAGTTTGCCTAACAGCTGAATATAATTTTATGGTAGAAGCTCAGCCTGCTGTTTAGCATTTTCAGCCTTGTAAGAGTTTACAAGCACCAGTTTTTTCTTCAGTTGTGTGGAATTGTTTGCATTAATGCGCCCTCTGCTGGGATTGTGCGTCTCAAGGTGTTCTCTCTTCAATTTTAGAGATCTGAACTACAACAATCTAGACGAGTTTCCTGCTGCTATCAAAACCCTCAGGAACCTTAAAGAGCTGTAAGTAATTGTACAATATTTACAGGATGTTAACCATCTAAGGCTCCATTCACACGTCCGTAATAATGGGTCCGTTCTGGAAATTGCGGAACGGGTGCCGACCCATTCATTCTCTATGGGGACGTAATGGATGCGGAGAGCACACTATGTGCTCTCCGCATCCATATTTCCGGAGCGCATCGCCGATTTTCCGGTCCGCGGCTCCGGAAGAAAATAGAACATGTCCTATTCTTGTCCGCAATGGCGGACAAGAATACGCATTTCTATGGGGGTGCCGGCCGGGTGTATTGCGGATCCGCAATGCACTACGGACGTGTGAATGGATCCTAAATGCTGTCCAAAGAATTCTACAGTATCTTACAGTTATATTGTTTTCTCGAATGACATCACATGTATTGTTTACTTTATATCAAAGGGCATACATACATACTGTGCCATAGAGACAGCCCCTGTAGATGCTATCAGGCCTCTGCAGTGAAGGGCCTATAGTAGGTTGGCCAGAACCTTCACAAGGACTGTCTTCACAGGGACTGCAGTATTAGCAAACAAAGTGCAAAATAGGTAGAGGCACAAAGACCTCCTATCCCAAGTGACTTGGAGTTTGGTGGCTTCAGTCCTTGCTAGTGGACTCAATCCACTATGTACCGCTGTATATATGATACTGCTCTCTAAGGTATAAACTTTTTCAGTGTTACATCCCTATATCTGGTTACATTTGGATTAAACAGGTCACTGGTCTCTAAGAATTTACCTTCACGGAGGACAAAGACCAGCATGTCTGTCTTTCAGTGGTACAGTCATGTATATGGGATATTCCCATGGTATTCTGTAGTATGAGATGTTTTGCTCAACAGCTTATCCCACAATATATATTTGATCAGTTATCACAATGAAAACCGAGATTCCCAACTCAAATTAAAGAAGTTTTCCACTTTTAACAATCTCTTTTTTATCAGCAAGAAATAGAGAGACAATACTCACAAATCATTATCAGAATGAATCCAGTGGTTTAATCACCCAATGATCCTCATGGCCTGAGAATGAGTCCATAGAAGAACTGAAATGTTGCTGTTCATTGGGTGATTAAACCACCAGATTTATTCTGAATATAATTTGGAGTTCGGCCTCTTTTTTCCGTGTTTTACTATAAAAGGCTTTGGTCAGGCCTTTAAGGCTTGCACCCTTCCATCTGGAGGCTGTTGGCTGTGCTGCTCCACAACCACATTGTTTCTTTTTACCAGCAAATGTTCAGTACAGCAGCAGTACCATCACCGTTCTCAGTAAGTTCAATGTGCTGTCTGTCTAATGGTTTAAAGACCAAGCAGTACAAAGTCTATCCACATTAGACACCCAGGTGCAGCAAATGAGTTAAAGAAGTGTCGAATCCCTCCAAAGTCAATAAACTAAATCCAGATGCAACTCAGCCAGTAGCAATCCTCAGCAAGTGGCATTTATCATGTAGACAAAGTTAATAAAGGGCACTTAAGGGCCCTTTACACGGGCCGAGAATCTAAAAGATAATCGCTAACGAGGTGGTGTCGTCTACCGCCGATTACTGGATAAATGAGCGAAACACTCGTTTTTTAATCCGATAAATTCATAATCCGATCGCGCGTACACAACAATTAGCATGCTGTGTGTCCATATTGCCGCCTTTGCTGGCTTGATTCATTTTCCATTGCATTATACACTGCTTGTTTCCATAGTTATGACCACCCTGCAATCCTGCAGCTGTGGCCGTGCTTGCACACTACAGGAAAAATCACCAGAGTGCACGTACATAGGCAGGCGCTTTTTCCTATAGTGTGCATGCCCACGGCTGCTAGATTGAAGGCTGAAGTGAGACAACTCCTTTAATACTGGGATTGGTTGGTGTGAATTGTCAACTAGGTGGATTACAAGGAATAGGTTGTTTCTGGACTAACAGTTTTTGTAGAGCACAGACATGCTAGGTCCTCCAGATCAAGAGACTTTCTTTGTAGTCGGTCTCCCCTGTGGCTAGTTAATGATGTTCCTAAATAGGAGACAACCCCACTCAGTTTTCATAAATGTTTTAAATCAGACAACTCTTTAAGTAAGAGAAATAGGAGCAGAGCTCCTCTATGAAAAAATGTAGATAGATACCTGAAAGCCTTGTTTAGCGTGCAGAAAAAATATCTATGCTAGTGTGGAAATGTTTATTTACTATGCAAAGTTAGATTGGATTTGTGGGAAGAAGGTAAAAATGTATACATAATCCTTCCCGAACTGATGGTCTAGCCTTTTCTAATATCATTGCCTAAAAATATGATATATGACTTTCTTCACATTTCATCTTTTAGGGGATTCCATAGCAACAATATCAGGGCTATTCCTGAGCATGCATTTATTGGGAACCCTTCACTTATTACAATGTAAGTTGATAATGCATATGATGTGTCTTAGATCGGTATACTGGTTATATCAAGTGACCCCCACCAATCTAATAGTTATCCCCTATCCTGTAAATAGGGGATAATTTGATTTAACCAGAATTCTGCTTTCAGGTTGTGATTTTTCTAATATGTCCTCAATACCAGAACATGGTCTTGGGAACTGAATAATTCTGTGTAGTAACATTTTGAAAAATATGGTGTAACAATGGAAACTAAAGGTATATATAATATAGTAATCTGTTTACATAATATACAAACTTTTAAGGTATGCCACACAATATTTTAAAGAGGTTTCCTAGGAGTACAATATTAATGACCTATATTAATGACCTATTCTCCAGAGAGGTCTGACTCCTGGCCCCCTCACTGTTTAGAAGTTTAAAAAGACTGTCGGACTCTGTAAGCACTACAGCCTCCTCACATCTTACCAAGCACAGCATTGTAATCGTATAGCAACTGTGCTTCATATTGCAGCCCAGGCCCATGCACTTGAATGGCCGTGTGACCAATGAACGTGATGTTACTGGCCTAGAAAGTGGCCGCAGCACTTACTGAAGTGCAGTGGCCTCTTCAAACAGCTGATTGGCGGGGGTCCTACCACCACCAATATGATATTGAAGACCTATCCTGATAGATCATTAATATTGTACTCCCAGAAAAACTTTCTAACAGATTCTGATTAATAAGAATGGAGATAACACTGAGAACAATAAATGTTAATGGGTCTCAGGAATGTATGAATAGTAAAATACCAAATACGCTCAAATAACAGTATCCATCCATCCAGTATCCATCCAAGTTCTAGTGTCAGTTCAAAATCACCTTGGGAAATCTTTGAAGTCATTAATGTATATATTAGGGCTGAAACGATTACTTGATTGAATCGAGTAATTCGACACCAAAAAATCATTGATGCAAATTTTTTGCATCAAGGATTCGTTTATGTCATATGACCACGGAGTGGGAGTAAAGCGCTTGCTATAACTTACCGCTCCGTGGTCACCCGCCGGCCCGTACCGCGCTGCACTGGATCCTGACACATCGTCAGGTCATAGTGCACGTAAGCGCCCACTAGGACACGACGCTGTGTGATGTCAGGATCCAGTACACTGGGGGACATGGAGGGGCTGATCCGATGGCACTGGGGGATATGGAGGGGCTGATCTGATGGCACTGGGAGACATGGAGGGGCTGATCCTATAGGCACTGGGGGACATGGAGGGGCTGATCCGATGACACTGGGGGACATGGAGAGGTTGATCTGATGGCACTGGGCGACATGGAGGAGCTGATCCGATGGCACTGGGGGACATTGAGGGGCTGATCTGATGGCACTGGGGGACATGGTGGGGCTGATCTGATGGCACTGGGGGACATGGAGGGGCTGATCTGATGGCACTGGGGACATGGAGGGGCTGATCTGATAATCTGATAGCACTGAGGGACATGGAGGGGCTGATCTTATGGGACTAGGGGAGTGGGGGACATGGAAAAGGCTGATCTGATGTCACTGGGGGACATGGAGGGGCTGATCTGATGGTACTGGGGGACATGGAGGGGCTGATGTGATGGCACTGGGGGACATGGAGGGGCTGATCTGATGGTACTGGGGGACATGGAGGGGCTGATCTGATGTCACTGGGGGACATGGAGGGGGTGATCTGATGGCACTGGGGGACATGGAGGGGCTGATCTGATGGCACTGGGGGACATAGAGGGGCTGATCTGATGGTACTGGGGACATGGAGGGGCTGATCTGATGGCACTGGGGGACATGGAGGGGCTGATCTGATGGTACTGGGGACATGGAGGGGCTGATCTGATGGCACTGGGGGACATGGAGGGGCTGATCCGATGGCACTGGGGGACATGGAGGGGCTGATCTGATGGTACTGGGGGACATGGAGGGGCTGATCTGATGGCACTGGGGGACATGGAGGGGATGATCTGATGGCACTGGGGGACATGGAGGGGCTGATCCGATGCACTGGGGGAGTGGGGGACATGGAGGGGCAGATCTTATGGCACTGGCGGAGTGGGGGACATGGCAATGGATGGCATGGAGGGGCTGATGGCACTGGGGCAGTGCAGCTGAAGGAACTGGGGTGGGGGACAGCTGAAGGCACTGGGGGAACGGAGCTGATGGCACTGGGGTGGGGGAGAGCTGAAGGCACTGGTGGAACGGAGCTGATGGCACTGGGGTGGGGGAGAGCTGAAGGCACTGGTGGAACGGAACTGATGGCACTGGGGTGGGGGGTAGCTGATGGCACTGGGGGATAGTAGATCTGATGGCACTTGGGCTGATCGCACGGGGGGGAACGAAGGGTGTTGGCGACTGATGGCAGGGGGTCTGATGAGTTTTTGTAAAGGAAAACAGTCTATTAATTTATTTTTTCTTATTAGATTACTCGATTAATCGTAAAAAAAATAATCAATAAAATACTTGATTACTAAAATAATCTAAAATAATCTTTTAATGCAGCCCTAGTATATATCATTTAATTACTGGGATTTATCAGTGTACAATTTATTGCTGCAAATCTGCTTGACCCCAAATGAATCTTAGTATAGGACCACCAGCCACATCTAAAGGATGCATTGGAACATGTAGAACATGAAGTCATTTAAATAGCTGTCATTTCCATATGGGGCTAAAAAAGAATGTGATTAATGTAAAGCAAGATAGGAAATAAAATTGACATATTCCAGCTCAACATAATCACATTAGATTCAGGCTTTGTGCTACACACGGATTGAACCGAGATGATTGTTTCAGAACGTAAGGACCATTTAAAGTAAAAACAAAATTCACCACAGTGTGGCTATATAATCCTATAACCAAAACCACACTCCACACTGGAATGATTAGGCAATTGAGCAAGACATAAAACAGCTCACAATGCTGGTAAATCAAAGAGGACAATTGTAATTCAGATGTTGAGCAGCACACATTGTTGAAAAGCACAACCCCAAGGTTCAGAACACCCAAATTATAAAAGTTAAAGGGAATGTGTCTTTAGAAAATGACATTGTTTAAATCACGTTTTTACGTTTAACATATTTTTTTTTTTTTATGTTGATGTTATTTTTAATTTTCCATGTCAACAACTATATTTAAACATAAAATCCTGCAGTTTTCGCACTGGCCACTAAGCCTACGTCTTGGTCTGTACAGATCACTTTACTGCAGTTACCTGCTTATCTGTTATTCCAGTCCTGCTTGTAAAGATATAACCTCTGTGTAAAGATAAGGCACAATCCACCATTCACAGTTGGTGATTCTCAAAGCTTATCTATTCTTTCCTTGTACAATGACCTCTGCACAGGTCACAGAGCATGTCTAGAAGACTCTCCTATAGAAGTCAATGAGCTCCCCTCCTGTCCTTTATGTCTATTGCCCATGTGGCTGCCATAAAGCAACTTTTTAATGCTTTCTAAATGCTGTTAGGAACACGTCAGGCAAGATGGCCGGCCCATAATCAAGTTCAGGAAAGAGAATAAAAAATCTGTAATCAGAAAATAAAAACGTATAAAAAAAATTAAAAAAAAGGACATGTGTTGGAATCTGTTTTTAAGAGGCAAAAAGTTTTTGGGTGACACATTTCCTTTAACCCTTTGAGTAACACAAAAGAAAGTGAAAATTGCTGTTGGCCATTTATTGTTTTTCACTGTCTTAATAAAGTGGTGGGCATCACTTATATTGTTTGTACCATATTGTATATACCACAGGTCTATTATGTTTTACTGCATTACAATTTACTGTTGCATTCAGACTGATCATACGGTAAATATTGCTGTTTGATCCTTATGTAATTCTTTTGCAAAAGTATTGGTATATATTAAAACACATGCAGAGATATGGGAAAATATACACTGCTTAGAAGACGTTTCTGGCTATTCATCTACAGCTTTCTAAGGAGAATAGGAATTGTACTTTCCTGAAGATTGGTACAGCATTGTATGACATTTTCACAGCCTCTGTTGTAAATGTTGAGTTTATGTCTGTGTTGATTTTCATTCTGCTTTTTTGCAGCCACTTCTATGACAACCCTATTCAGCATGTTGGAAGATCTGCATTTCAGCACTTGCCAGAGCTCCGGACTCTGTGAGTTGTTAGCATGTTAAATAAATACTTCTGAGTATCTGACACTCAAATCTGTCATGGACAAAAAGTTTATCATCGAGACCTTTCCACATCATCAGGGTGACTTTGTGTCTAGAGAACTATGGAATAATGGTTTGTTCTCAAAGCATTTTGTTGTAAATGTCAAACTCACTCATTCACTTTCGTAGGAGATTGCACCAGAAACACAAGTCTGTTGTATGTCTGAACTCGCAGACTTGCCACAATGCATGACAGAAGGCAAGAACACCCATGTTCTCCACTTGTGGAACACTTTCTGGAAGCTTAACAAATGTAATAAAAAGGATTCAGCATTTTAAAGCTAAACTGGATTTGGGGGGTACTATCTCTTCTTGGGAAGAGAGCGCTTTAATTGGTGTGAGAGGACTTATAGGCCATACATGCTCCTCTGGAATTCTGGGAAGAAAGATATGCAAATGAGCTCTTAACAAGCTCTTCCTCTAATGCCAGCAGATGTAAGGCAGCTATCCTATAAGTCAATGTTTGACCTTTTCAATAAGCCTTGAAACATCACTTGGATATTAAATAAGCCAGCATCTCATCTGCAGACAGCTGATGCAGCAAACTTTAAATTGATGTTTGCCCAACACAATGTCAGGTTAATGCTTTAAGTGTCAAGTTAAAGGGTTTCCCATCTAGGACATTTATTGCATTTTGATAGGATATACCATAAATGTCCTTTTTCTATCTGAAAAACGGAGCCCCCACCATGAATGTGGAGCACACAGTGCATGTGCGGCTTTTTGCCTTTCTCAATTCACAGCAATGGGTCCTCTGAAAATAAGTGAGCACTGGCTTGGCTATTTTCAAAAGTCCCATAGTAGTAAACAGAGAGTATGGCGCGTATGTGCAGTGTCCTCTCCTTCCGAAAATATTCCCATAGCAGCAAATAGAGAAAGCCACACTTGCTCTCCATTAACGGAGTGGGCCCTGTTCTTGAGATGGGGAACCAAATAGAGAAGAGCAGGTTGGGAATTTCCATGGTCTCCTCTTTTAATGGTGTCATTTACAGTGCCTTTATTCTCTAAATAGAGGTGAGCATTGACATACAGTATCCCAACAGCACATCTCCTCTACCTATTGGCAAGACGCAAACCAAATTATTCTGTACTGGGAATAGTATATATATGAAATTATATAAGGAATATAATTTTTACATTGCTAAAGTAAGTTTCATTAGGTACATTTTCCTATAGGATTATATGGGCTTGCAATGTGTACAGCCAACAGAAACCTCATCTTTTTGGACCTGCAGTAGATTGTTGTTTCTTTTGTGCATTATTTCTGTAATTTGCTCATATAGCATTGATCTTCAAAGGTTTTACTTTTTATTTTATTTAATTTTTTTAATCCATTGTCATCGTATGTGTTATTTACTTATAGGATCCTTAATGGGGCTTCACAAATTACAGAATTTCCTGACCTCACTGGAACCACAAGCCTGGAAAGTCTGTAAGTCTTTATTGCTGGCCTCACATGTACTTACAGTACTGTTAGGTAATATCAGTAACTGATTAGAATATAATGGTGTTTCCACAGAACCTTAACAGGGGCACAACTGGTCAGCCTCCCAGGTGTAATCTGTGATCAGCTGCCCAACCTTCAGATGCTGTAAGTAGCACGGAAATTAGTATTATTTTATGGATATCATGTAATTCTCACACTTTGGCCTGTATTAGTAAATCAATCCTTCACTGCAATCCTCCCCTTCTCAAGTAACTGTTGTTTTAGTCAGGGGAAAATGTGCCTGAAGCTAAGATGAAAAGTAATGTAAGAGCTTTCTGGTGATTATTAAAATATATGCAGTAACCAGCTATTAGAGGAGAATTATTTGCTACCAATAAAAACAATAAATCATATGAATCAAAGTCTACTTTGGCAATGATATGACACTTGGTTTGATCTCAGTGCAGTTGACGCTGGGAGAGCAGTACACCTATGGGAGAGGGAGAATCAGATTTCAGGGCAGATTATCTGTGTGCTTTAGGAAGGAATTTAACAGTTTTTTAATACTGGAATAGCTGCCCTACATTAAACCCTTAGCCCAGCTCTGTGCATGCAATGTCTTAGGAGAGGGAGGGAGATTGTTTTATGGAATTTTGTCTGTGCTTGTTAAGATATGGTTCAAAGGTAGTGAATGGTCCAAGAAATATTGAGCTCAGCCATGAAAGAACACAGTTTGTTCTATCTTTCCAGCAATTAGAAGAGAAAAAAATGAGTAGTACAGGACACAGAGCCTTGAACTGCTCATTTACTTGACTACATTGTGTGTGTGCAAAGCTCTTTGTGTATGAAAATCACCGACTGCTACAGTGTTCTCAGCACACCATACAGCATCTCCTCTGTAGACCATGCCATCCTGAGGTCTGCTATTCACAACTGGCAATTAAAATTCACTCAAGACAAAGCTTCCCAGCTGCGGACGGCAGAGGAATCTGGACACCCCCCTGTCACCCAAAATGTTCTCCCAGGCTTATGACATGAAACTTGGCTGCCACTGGAACCTGTCTCCATAGCTTAACTCCAGCCCTATGTGAGGATATAAACTTTGAGGAACAGTCAAAGCACTGTAGAATCTGGAACCTGGGTGTAGAAAGTATCTAAGCACAATCGATGCATATATCATTATGTACAAGTGACAGTTGATAAGGATTAGACATGCATGACTTAGCTGCAGACTCCCAGAGTTCCGATTTATTTTGTCTTTAACCTACCCGGAAAGAAAAATGATAATTTATGACAGCAGCTTTTAGATCATTGTGCATACATGTGGTGTTCCTCCACTTGGCATTTGGCGTATTAGCACTGATTACAATTTATTGCTTTATTACCAGCGTGAGTGTTGTAAACCTTCCACAAATATGCCAGACACATTTGTGTTTTAAAGAGGAAAAATTATCTTTATAGACATGTTGTGGTTTTGGTCTGTAACGCCTGTATATTTGCAATGAATAGAATTCAAGTTCAGCATTCCAAAAAAACAAAAACTGCCTTGCAGAAACCTTAAGCACATTGGGATGTTCTAAAAGCCAAAAATGTGAAGTATTTACAAGAAGAAAATGATTAGGCACAGATTTATACTATATTTATTACATTCATTATTTTACTCTCTCTGTTATTAGTGTGGAGACACAGTATTACACGATTGATGGAAGTTTGTTTTGTGCTAGTTTATTTCCATAAACACTTGGGTACATTTGTGCAAAAATATGTGTCTGGATAAATGTGCATCAAGAGTTCCTCATACAGCATCCAGATGTCAAATTTTACATTAATAGCTCCAAGTGCTGTACTTTTCTGTAGCTAGATAAAAGGAAAAAACCCTGGACATATAAATAGTAATTTTTAGCTCTATATAAATAAAAATGTGTATTATCGTGGCTATGACCAATGGCATATTAAAGAGGAACCTACTGTTTGGGCCCTGACTAAGGTTGGCTTTAGGCCATTTACCTTGTATACAGGGATCCCCTTCACCAAAGGCATTACAATATCAAATACACCTAGGTTCACATCTGCAGTAACTCTGATAGTCTGTTCCGGCAGAGGAGAAGACTGCCAGACCACTGCAACCATACTGGATCCCCCCTCACTATAATGGGTTCCATCAGGTTTCTGGCATGATTGCTGGCTTTCTGGTGGAAAAATACTGCTGCATACAACATTATTTTTTCCAGCAGAGAGCTGGCAATTTTGCCGGAAACCCTATGGATCCCACTATAGTCAATAGGGATGTGGTGAGCTACGACGGTGTTGTAGCCCTCCAGATGCCTATTCTGTATATACAGTATATAGTAATACCCTACACCAGGGATCAGCAACCTTCTGCACTCCAGAGCTGTTCTTAAACTACAACTCTCAGATTCATCCTTTCACTTCTATGGGAGTTACAAGAACAGCCAAGTAAGTGTGCATGATGGGAATTGTAGTTGTAGTTTCACAGCATCTAGAGTGCCAGGGTTTGCTGAGCCCTGCTCTATACCTCCTGTAGTCTGCTTCTCTGCTGGAACAGGCTAATGGATTTACCGAACAGCCTAAGAGAGTAGGCAAAATCTATTCAAATCTGAAGGAATCATACTAACAGGTATAAATGGGTAATGAGAGACACTACAATGCCACACAAGTCGGGGTAGGCCACATCAAGTTTTGTTTAGGCAATTTGTCATAAGCATAGTGACACTGCAGTGAAACTGGTCCGCATTGCTGTCTAATAGCAAGGGCATGTGAACAGGATAGATAATCCATGAACTTCTATGGTACAAAAAAGGGGATGTGTACTTCTCCATCTTGCACACTAATTTAGGATACTGGGATATTGTCTAGTTTAGACCAGTACTAATATAGGTCAGGAGTCAGGACACTAAACTGTAATCATGTTGGTGTGGACCTTTTCTTCTATAAGGGATGTAGGAGGTGGTGTCCCCATAGCTGTGGCAACGTGTAGAGTGGAATCAGTAGTGGATAAGAGGGCTCAGTATTGATTTGCTTTGATACCCCCTATTTTCCATCTACAATCCTGGCTACATCCTTTGTAGGTGAATCTGTTGGCAGTTGTAGTCATCTGTCACTGTGATCTTGAGTCCTGGCTTAAAGTTTAGTGGAAGATTGAACACTGAATATATTTGTAGACGGATATTTACCTAATGAATTTCTGTTTGAGCTTTGAAAGTTTACAGCAGCCACAGATCTTTGCGCTCATGGTGAATTGGCAGGGTTTGCAAATTTTGACTGTGCATGATAGACATATTAGTGAAATAATGGTACTGGAGATATATTCAGCAATGAGGATATTGTATCTTGTATTAGCCAATATAAAACAATAAAATACTAAATCCCAAGTTGAGCTCATCCAATGAAGTAAGAAGTATAACTCCAACAATGTGATCACCAAACACTATAAAGCAGTCCAGATGTGTCTGACATGCGTTCAATTTTATCTGGCTCTTGTCCAGTCCTCCATAACCATGATTAATAGGAAATACTGATATTTATTTACGTGCTGTAGTAAATTTCTATCATGCAAGGTAGCATTAGAGCACTTAAGAGGTAATTTAATTTGCTTTGAAGCTGCGGAACAAGCACGGAAAGCTCTTATTCATGCAGGAGCTTCATCTCATCTGTATGTAATTTGATTGCCTTTCTTAGAGGTGCATGTATTGGATTTCAGTCGTAAACCTCTCTGTCGTGCTTTCCAGGCCTACATGGCTGGATACAAAGATTTAAATACGTTTAATTGACCTGACGGATTAGTTAATATTTATTTTATTCCTTACTTTATTAGCCAGTGCCCTCCCCATTTCTCCTGGAGATAATCAAATAGGTAGCATCACTCTGGAGCTAAAACACATAATTTCTTATTTTACAGAGATTTGTCATATAATCTTATCAAGGATTTGCCCAGCTTCTCCGGGTGTCAACGACTTCAGAAGATGTGAGTATTTATTACAAGCGCAGGTGTTTTACAGTTAATTCTTTCACTGCTACTTAAGCCTTCCAAGCCCTATCACTTTAGTCATGAAATGCCTAATACCATTAGCTCCATCATGTTTGGGTTACAGGGGATATGATTGTGCGGAAAGGTTTGTTATGAAATTTCACGCTTCAACTCTGCGCTTATAATTTGTCTGTCATTATAGAGATTTGCGTCATAATGAAATCTATGAAATTAGATCCAACACCTTTCAGCAGCTGACTGTCCTGAGATCATTGTAAGTGCTCTCCAAATCTTTTACTTGTTTGATCCTATTTTATGTAAGGCTTTTAAGTACTTTAATTAAATATACCATCAAGCTAGCAATAAATTAAAAAGGACACAATACTCTTAAAAACCTGTTAATCTCTTGTGGCAATTTAGTGGGTACATACCCTTTGTTACTGTTAATATTAGGCTACAATCTTCATTATTATACATATAACATATCTGTTTGCAATATACAATTGGTTAAAATTAAAAGCAGGCACTCACCAGCTGGCTAGTCTAATAAGTAGTAGCTTTATATAATAATATAAAATTTACAATAAAAAGTATACATAAAATGTTAACATAAACTGTTTAACATATAGTGCACTGGGGGTAATAGAACACTATGGTATCTAGCTTAAGTTGGCTAACTGAATGGATATTAGGCTGTTAGGTCTATCGGTGTATAATCAAATTCATATAATCAAATTAATGTCCTGTGTAAGGTAACACAAATACAAATAACACAAATGTCCTTCTGTGAACAGAAACCTGTGGAGAATAAAATGGAAATCCTGTGAAAAATAAGTGAAACAAAAAGTATATATACTGGTGATAGGTTTTCAGTGAATAGAGTGTTGAATAAGGTCGTGCATAGACCTAGTAGCGATTCCTCAAATGAGGTGTATATTGTTTCAATTCAGTAGCGATTCCTCTATGCGCTAGAAAGTAGGGCTTAGGTAAAAAATGGTCGGGTTTTAGAACTGGGGCGTCCCCCTAGTTCTTCAAACCCTCTTACCTTGCCCTTAGTTAAGGCTAGACTCTTTAGGGGTGTCTCTCTCCTGAACGCTAGGGTCCTTAGTGCAAAATCCAGTAGTGTAAGAGTTTCCTCTCGCCGGTCTCAGCGTTCCACGAGGGTGCTTCCTTGCGTCTTAGCAATCAGGAAGTAATCTCTCAAGTTCTCGTGGTCTCGCGTAGTCTCGCGATAAGTTGGTCCAGCTAAATTTACACTGGATTGTAGATGCAGACTAGACGATACTCTTCCAACTGTTTTTATATTCGGATTAAGGTGGGTAATTACTCGCAGGAACCAGCCAGACGCGTTTCGAGGGTCCTCCCTCTTCCTCAGTGGCTAAAGTGCGAGTGTTACCCTTCTTACTTATATACTATGGTTCTCTGAGGTCCCACCCAACTCCGACATGGCTTTCACTTGTTCTAATTAGGTTATATCTTCAGTGCAGAGTACTACTTAAATATATATGTATAGACTATTTGTCTTACTAATTTATATAATAATCTTTATTGTTTAAGATACAATTTAAAAGTATATATAAGAATATAAATAGTACAAATATATAAGCTCTAGTTTAAAATCCTTAGTTATGTAAATCTGGGATAACAATCACTTGTTTATTCCTTTTCCGTAATAATTCCAGGTATTTGAACAATCCTCCAAAGCCCAGATAACACAAAAAGCGTCCTGAGAGTTAAAAAACGCAAAGGACACAAAAAATACAAAAAACGCATCAAAACCGCACCAGATAGCTAAAAAACCGCATATGCGTTTTCGGTGCGTTTTGTGTCAAAATCTTCTCCTACATTCATCTCCATGAGTCCCCATCACTTATAACTCCTCCTTCTCATCAAAGATATCTCTGGATGTTGTACATTGGATATTCAGTATTAGCAAGTGGTGTCTCTATATTTTTAATCTAATAGATATATCCTATCTTTAATGGTTAGAGCTTATCTTCCCTTTTTCCTTTTATGAATTATCGGGGGAGGAAGGCCCGCCACCGAGGGGAGATCCTGGTGCCATAAAATAGCCAACCACAGGATGTCCCGTCAGAGGGGGGCATCCCTCCCTAGAATCTATAGGAAACCAAATAACTCAAAATCTGAGTTCAGTCCCCGTGGAAGGAGGGTTTGGAAATCAAAGATTCGCCTGGATTCCTGCCTCGACATCCTAGCAATATGGTCTCCACCTCGCCAGTGTATATCCACCTTTTCGAAGGCCATGAAAACCATACCTCTTGGGTCTTTATTATGGCATTGTTTATAATGTAATGACAGGGAGTGTTTTTCATAACCGTTTTTTATGTTAGTCACATGTTCTGCCAACCTCTTTTTTAAGGTGCGTTTGGTCCTCCCAATATACTGTTTCTTGCATTGGCATTCTATTATATACAGTATATTCTTTGAGCTACAGGTCAAAAATTCTTTAATTTTCCACGTAAAGGAATTTACCCTTGATTGAATCTCAGTGGTCTTCCTAGGGAATAATGTAAGTTTACAGATTCCACAGCTCCCACATCTATAGAAGCCACTGAGATTCAGCCAACTTTGGATAGATGTTTTATTCTCTTTATTTCTATTTTTGACTGATGGTGCTACCTTTAAGGATAGATTTTGTGCTCTAGTATATGTAATTTGGGGGCCATTACCAATTAGAGGACCTATTAATTTATCATTCAATAGATGGTGCCAGTGTTTCCTTACTATCCCCTCTATTTGTTTGTGTTGTTTATTAAAGGGTAGTATAATTCTAAAATGATCTCCTTCTTTATCTTCTTTTATATTTTCTACAAAGAAGGTATTTCTATCTGTGTTCTGTACCTTGATCAGTGCTTTATCCAATACATTATTGGGATATTCTTTATCTAAGAAACGCTTTTTCAACAACTGGGCCTCCCTATCAAAATCTGCTTCATCCGTACAGTTTCTTTTTATCCTCCTAAATTGTCCCATTGGGACTTCAAGCAGCCATCTAGGTAGATGGCAGCTTGAAAAAAGGATATAGCTGTTACGGGATACCTCTTTCTGGAATGTGCTACATATTAATTGCTTATCTTGCACTCTGATTAATAAATCTAAGAATTCTATTTTTTCTTCACTCAGATTCCTTGAGAAGCTCAGGTTATAGATATTATTATTCAATTTTTCTAAAAATAAATCTAGATCCTCTCTCGTACCTCTCCAGACAAATAGGATATCGTCAATGAATCTATGCCAGAGTACCAGGTCTGCCCCCATCATGTGCTGAATCTGCTCTTCTTCCCACTTAGCCATGAATAAATTTGCATAACTAGGGGCAAACCTGGTACCCATGGCAGTTCCCCTGGTCTGGAGATAATAATCCTGGTTATAAGAAAAATAATTATGGGTCAGAATAAATTTCACCCCATCTGCTATAAAGTCTATCTGTTTCTCCCCAAAATTGCTATGAGTATTCAATTGATTTCTTAATGCTTCAATTCCCTGATCATGATTAATAACCGTATATAGGGAACTTACATCTAAAGTCCCCAATATCCAGTTTGTCTCATATTTAAGACCTTCCACTATTTGTATGACTTGCGTTGTGTCTCTAATGTATGCAAAATTCTTTTTTACACTAGGTTGTAGGAGTTTATCTATATATTCTGACAAATTTGAGGTTAAAGAGCCTATGCCAGAGATGATTGGTCTTCCTGGGGGGTTCACTTGATCTTTATGAACTTTGGGCAAACAATAGAATATTGGCATTCTATGTTGAGTTTTGGTAATGTATTTAAACTCATGATCATTTAAGATACCCTTTTCCCACCCATCTCTGGCATAGTTTGTCAGTTCCTTACTATATTCATTAGTGGGGTCCTTCGATAGTCTGGAATATGTAGCAGTGTCTGATAACTGTCTAAGACATTCTGCTTCATACTTTTGAGTCTCCAGAATAACGATGGCCCCTCCCTTATCCGCAGGTCGTATAGTGATATTTTCAGATTTTTGTAGTTGTTTTATGGCCTGTATTTCCTGAGTGGTCACATTATTACCTAATCTTCTATTCACATTTAATTTCCTAATATCGGTTTCCACAGATTTTTTAAAAGCTGCCATCTCATGGCCTATCTGTTGTCTTGGATACATTTTACTTGCCAACTTCAATTTGGTATGGACAAACATATTATTTTCAGTGGAATTCATAATTATGGGGTTCTTCATACAATATTTTTTAAGGCACAATTTTCTAACAAATTTCTCTATTCCAATATAGATATCAAATTTGCTAGCTTGTGCTGTAGGGGCAAATTTTAATCCCTTGTTTAATAATTGGATCTGGGTTGGCGTCAGAGATGTTTTACTCAAATTTATAATTGGATCTAACTCTTTTTGGGTATTCAGTTTCTGTATTGCCTTCTTCCCCTTTCTCTTTCCCCTCCTTGTCCCTTTTGATCGTGATAGTGTTGATACCGATTCGGGATATAACTCTCCCTCCCTCCCTGATAATTCCCCTCCCTCGGGTTGTATTGGGTTTCTTGATGATAATCCCTGTGTCTCAGGTTGTATTGATGCCCCATCTCCCGATGATGATTCATTATCGGAGGGGATTTCGCCCGTTCTGATGTTGTGTGTTTTATTTGGCGCGTTTTCGTTTTGTGGTGTGGAGGGGTCCCATCTAAAAAATGATTGTTCATAATCGGTTCATATCTATTTCTTACTGGGATTTCATACTCATATTGTCTATCCTCTCTATTCTCTCTAATGGCATCTTCATTTATATTAATTACATCTTGGTTTTCTCCTGATGAATATTTATCTATTTCTTTTCTAGTGGTTTTCTTCAATTTCTTACTTTTTTTACTAACTATCTCCTGTTCTATTAATCCTAAATTTTTGCAAATCCTTTGTTGCCAATTAGTGATTTCTTCACTAATGGGGAATGTCTGTAGTAATTCCCTAATTTTTAGGATTTTTTCTGTAGTTTCCTCCAAAATTTTATTTCTTCTCTTGATAATTAGTTCTACTAGTGCTATAGATTGTTTCATCAGGAGATTGTCCCATTCTTCCCTAAATGAGTCATTTAATAAATCCGTCGCTGGGTTCTTAGATAGCTGTAAACCCTTGGGTATAATACCTAATTCCAGGTATTTCCCCAATGATTTAATTTCCCATTTCTGCTTTAATTGCCTTATCAGCAGTGTTTCCAGTTCTCTAAAGGACTCTGTGACGGATTTCTCTTTAGATCCAAAGTTATTGATATTAGTTTCTTCAAAAATAAAAGTCTCCAATCTTGTATTCTGGTTTTCTAGAAACTGCCAGATGTCCATACTGACAAATACTGGGGAGCTCAACAATATTAGGTGAATAAAATGGCAAATAGAGCAGATACGGTATATATTGTGGCTCACCCGTATCTGTCAATGTGGTTAGGGTGCTCTGTTTTTTGGATGAATCACCTATTCATCCAGCATAGAGAATTACAATTGGTTAAAATTAAAAGCAGGCACTCACCAGCTGGCTAGTCTAATAAGTAGTAGCTTTATATAATAATATAAAATTTACAATAAAAAGTATACATAAAATGTTAACATAAACTGTTTAACATATAGTGCACTGGGGGTAATAGAACACTATGGTATCTAGCTTAAGTTGGCTAACTGAATGGATATTAGGCTGTTAGGTCTATCGGTGTATAATCAAATTCATATAATCAAATTAATGTCCTGTGTAAGGTAACACAAATACAAATAACACAAATGTCCTTCTGTGAACAGAAACCTGTGGAGAATAAAATGGAAATCCTGTGAAAAATAAGTGAAACAAAAAGTATATATACTGGTGATAGGTTTTCAGTGAATAGAGTGTTGAATAAGGTCGTGCATAGACCTAGTAGCGATTCCTCAAATGAGGTGTATATTGTTTCAATTCAGTAGCGATTCCTCTATGCGCTAGAAAGTAGGGCTTAGGTAAAAAATGGTCGGGTTTTAGAACTGGGGCGTCCCCCTAGTTCTTCAAACCCTCTTACCTTGCCTTAGTTAAGGCTAGACTCTTTAGGGGTGTCTCTCTCCTGAACGCTAGGGTCCTTAGTGCAAAATCCAGTAGTGTAAGAGTTTCCTCTCGCCGGTCTCAGCGTTCCACGAGGGTGCTTCCTTGCGTCTCAGCAATCAGGAAGTAATCTCTCAAGTTCTCGTGGTCTCGCGTAGTCTCGCGATAAGTTGGTCCAGCTAAATTTACACTGGATTGTAGATGCAGACTAGACGATACTCTTCCAACTGTTTTTATATTCGGATTAAGGTGGGTAATTACTCGCAGGAACCAGCCAGACGCGTTTCGAGGGTCCTCCCTCTTCCTCAGTGGCTAAAGTGCGAGTGTTACCCTTCTTACTTATATACTATGGTTCTCTGAGGTCCCACCCAACTCCGACATGGCTTTCACTTGTTCTAATTAGGTTAT
Source organism: Bufo bufo (assembly GCF_905171765.1). Classification (NCBI taxonomy): domain Eukaryota; kingdom Metazoa; phylum Chordata; class Amphibia; order Anura; family Bufonidae; genus Bufo; species Bufo bufo. Next base: position 481,979,667 of record NC_053389.1, read on the forward strand.
ATCTTCAGTGCAGAGTACTACTTAAATATATATGTATAGACTATTTGTCTTACTAATTTATATAATAATCTTTATTGTTTAAGATACAATTTAAAAGTATATATAAGAATATAAATAGTACAAATATATAAGCTCTAGTTTAAAATCCTTAGTTATGTAAATCTGGGATAACAATCACTTGTTTATTCCTTTTCCATAATAATTCCAGGTATTTGAACAATCCTCCAAAGCCCAGATAACACAAAAAGCGTCCTGAGAGTTAAAAAACGCAAAGGACACAAAAAATACAAAAAACGCATCAAAACGCACCAGATAGCTAAAAAAACCGCATATGCGTTTTCGGTGCGTTTTGTGTCAAAATCTTCTCCTACATTCATCTCCATGAGTCCCCATCACTTATAACTCCTCCTTCTCATCAAAGATATCTCTGGATGTTGTACATTGGATATTCAGTATTAGCAATATATATCTGCTCTGTTTGCAATATACGTTGTTTTGTGCTGTGTTTTAATTCTATCGGACTAAACATAGACTTTTCCTATAGGACAGCTTCAATAGCAACTATGTTTCAGATTTGTAAAAATGGGGTCATTTTTTGGTAAATGTGGTCTATGAACTGTCCACCATGTTTTCCAATATATTACTTCTTTTTTAGGTTATATGACAATTGTCATAAAGGACAATGCTGTAAACACTGTTGTAATTTTCATATACCTAGTCTTATTGCCTTCTTTTGTTGTATACAGGGACTTGGCCTGGAACAAGATAATATATGTTCATCCTCACTCATTTTCATCTTTGCCTTCCCTTATCAAATTGTAAGTTGCATTTTAATTGGTTGTTGTTAAAAGGATTGGCCACTTTCTAGCTTCTGGTGACCACTGTGTATATAATATGACTATATGGCACTGATTAATAGAGCCTTTGTTGATATTCTGTGCCGTTTGGTATCTTTCATAAGCCATGCCCCCCTTGTTAGGCAAATCTTCTGTGCTGTCCGCATAGTGGTCTGGTCCATGAGATGTCCACTGATGGAGAGTAATGTGAAATCATCTCCATGTGATGTCTCCTGCATTCAAACACACTGCTCCTGCGCTAAACTCCCAACACTGCAAGTACAGATCACAGGTGAAGTCTGTTTGAATAGAGGAGACATCACATGGAGGTACTTTTTGCCTGGTCATATAACCCTCCTTCAGCAGCCATTTTAAGGACAGGACCTCCATGTGGACAGCACAAAAGACTTGGCAAACAAGGAGGCCTACCTTATCAAATTATAGATTGCGCAGAATTTCAACAAAGGATATAATAAGTTGCATATAATCATCTTACACATTGGTCAACAGTAACCAGAAGGTGGCTAACCCCTTGGTACCATTGTGTGTTCCTTATGCACAGTTCCCAATTAAAGGTTGATCTCACACTTATAAGAGGTGTTTTTTAAAACATAATTTAAGAGTGGAAAAAGTTCACAAATATTAATATTTTACAGAAATGATCTAAACTATAAACAGTTATTAACAACTGTCAGTGATGTCATGCCCTATGATGTCATTTACACTCTTTCCCACCATTTTATAGCTTAAAATGTGTAAGAAAATTCAGAGTTGTTTTGTTGGGTACTCACACTGGAAAGGTGTACAGATGTCCCTGTATGTGATATCACCATTGATTATCCCAAAATCTTGTTTTGGAAGCACTATATCACTGCTTATTATAGTATTCACACCACAGTGTTCAAACTATAAAAGAGATACCATACTTATATTAGGGTGGGGACTCACAAGTATTACAGGCAGAAGGGGGTGGCTGCTTTGTATTACAGATGCCCACAAATAAGGCTTGTATGAGGTGCTAGTCACAAGGTCACATGTTTTGCACCATGATGGCTAGCCGTCTTGGTCCGAATGCTATTAGATTAGGTGGAATCAACTTTAAATCATGTTATTAAAGATATTCTATACTTACTGGTTCAAGGCATGTTTAAATACCTATTTACAACAAATGAGTATCTGCTAACAATTGTTATTTTATACTGCCCTCTTACAAGGAAGTATAGACTATCTTTTTCACTGATATGAAGACAATCAGAAGTTGGGATAGAGACAGCTTAAAGTTGCCTCCTGTGAAGAAGTGGGATATTGGGATTAACTTGCAAATATATCTGCATTTTTTGGTTATGTTTATTGGACATTAACTTCATGCCCTTCTCTATTTTCATACATCACTTATGCTATACCCACAACCCTTTTCCACATTCCAACTTTGATTCCTAAAAAATTATATTCTTCAGTAGATGCAAAAGCTAAATGACAGCTAATTCTGATGCTAAGCAGGGAAATGCGTACCAGAGTCCTGGGATGTGACACTTTCTGTATTGTTTGCTGCATATGGCAAGCATCTATTATTGGTGAAGTAAAGCACTGTGTAAACTACTGCTAGTCTTCGCAGCTAGCACATGGTTTATAGCAGCTGAGAGCCACAGGTTAAGAAGCATCATTGGGTATATAGCCCTGCTCAATACCAGTTACCAGTGGCATTAATTTGAACAATGTCAGCATACAGTATGTATGTATTAATAGCTGCAGTGTTTAATATGTTATTTCTGTTTATTACATGTTGTAATCACATATACAGTTGCTGTTCAGGAGCAGATACCTTATACTGTACAGTCGTGGCCAAAAGTTTTGAGAATGACACAAATATTAGTTTTCACAAAGTTTTCTGCTAAACTGCTTTTAGATCTTTGTTTCAGTTGTTTCTGTGATGTTGTGAAATATAATTACACGCACTTTATAAGTTTCAAAGGCTTTTATCGACAATTACATGACATTTATGCAAAGAGTCAGTATTTGCAGTGTTGGCCCTTCTTTTTCAGGACCTCTGCAATTCGACTTGGCATGCTCTCAATCAACTTCTGGGCCAATTCCTGACTGATAGCAACCCATTCTTTCATAATCACTTCTTGGAGTTTGTCAGAATTAGTGGGTTTTTGTTTGTCCACCCGCCTCTTGAGGATTGACCACAAGTTCTCAATGGGATTAAGATCTGGGGAGTTTCCAGGCCATGGACCCAAAATGTCAACGTTTTGGTCCCCGAGCCACTTAGTTAGCACTTTTGCCTTATGGCACGGTGCTCCATCGTGCTGGAAAATGCATTGTTCTTCACCAAACTTTTGTTGGATTGTTGGAAGAAGTTGCTGTTGGAGGGTGTTTTGGTACCATTCTTTATTCATGGCTGTGTTTTTGGGCAAAATTCTGAGTGAGCCCACTCCCTTGGATGAGAAGCAACCCCACACATGAATGGTCTCAGGATGCTTTACTGTTGGCATGACACAGGACTGATGGTAGCACTCACCTTTTCTTCTCCGGACAAGCCTTTTTCCAGATGCCCCAAACAATCGGAAAGAGGCTTCATCGGAGAATATGACTTTGCCCCAGTCCTCAGCAGTCCATTCACCATACTTTCTGCAGAAGATCAATCTGTCCCTGATGTTTTTTTTGGAGAGAAGTGGCTTCTTTGCTGCCCTTCTTGACAGCAGGCCATCTTCCAAAAGTCTTCGCCTGATTGAGGTGCAATCTTAGTAGCCACAATATCCTTGCCTGTGAAGCCATTTTTATGCAAGGCAATGATGGCTGCACGCGTTTCTTTGCAGGTCACTATGGGTAACAATGGAAGAACAATGATTTCAAGCATCACCCTCCTTTTAACATGTCAAGTCTGCCATTTTAACCCAATCAGCCTGACATAATGATCTCCAGCCTTGTGCTCGTCAACATTCTCACCTGAGTTAAGACGATTACTGAAATGATCTCAGCAGGTCCTTTAATGACAGCAATGAAATGCAGTGGAAAGTTTTTTTGGGATTAAGTTAATTTTCATGGCAAAGGAGGACTATGCAATTTATCTGATCACTCTTCATAACATTCTGGAGTATATGCAAATTTCTATTATAAAAACTTAAGCAGCAACTTTTCCAATTTCCAATATTTATGTAATTCTCAAAACTTTTGGCCACGACTGTATATGCTTTAAAAAATTCAAAGTTTAAGTTAAAAGCTGATCTGTACTTGTCTGTTCTTGTGATCTGTAGTCCCTGCCTATGCAATGTCATACATAATTTGTCACTTTTTTTTACATAAACTTCTTCCGTGCTCATCTATCAGATTGTAATCTAGAACTGTATGCTCTGTTGGGATTTTCACCAGGATGTGTGTTGACAGTAAAGCAATAGCATAAAAAGGTCAAAAAGTTGAATGAATGTGATACAGCCATATCAGTAATAGAAACATTATTTTGCTTTTATCTATTCCACTCTAAAAGTATTTATCTGGAAGTTCAGATCTGAAGTGTGTTGTGGGCATGTTGTCAAACCTAAAACGTACGAATATCAACCAGTTCTAAGGCTCCGTTTGGCGCCTCTGTCACAAAATTTGTTAAAAGTAGTGGAGAAGAAAGTCCTGCATGGAGGACTTTTTTCTCCGCTAAAAATCCATTCTTCCAATTGGAAACCAGATTGATCCCATTATAGTCAATGGGGTCTGTTCAGGTCCAGTTATGTGCCAAATCCAGAACTTAAGTTATTTTTGTTATTCTGCTACTATAACAGGGCAGAATAATGGAAATAACTAATGCTGATGTGAAAGAGCCCTAAGCTGTAGTTCTGTCACCTTTGCCTTCAAGCATTTTTTTTGTTACTTAAGAGCGGGTAGCTAAAGGAGAAGCAACATATTTCCTTTTTCCTATACCTTTAAGACTATTAGCATACTTATAACAACCTTATTATAGTCCAAGCAGAATCCTAGCCACAATTGAATAAAACAGCATATTTAGCAGTACATTTTTGCTACTTTTGCATTTTTCCTGTGATAGTATGAATATCAGCCATATTGTTTGTCACTTTTGCATTAGTAATAGAGTGAAAACGTAATTCATAAGTGACAAACAATATGGCCAAACTTTGGTTAAGTTCTCAGTTATGGCTATTTCTACTTTCTGGCAGAAAGGAAAATCAATCAGTTGGGTTGAACTTTGAGATGTGGGCATTTACATGAATTAGATTTGATTTCCATGTTGTCTCTCTTCCTAGGGATCTGTCCTCCAACCATTTGACTTCATTTCCTGTTACTGGTCTACATGGTTTGACTCATCTAAAATTGACAGGAAATACGGCTCTGCAAGAACTGATTCCATCAGAACATTTCCCAAAGCTCAGGTGAGCAGGTCATTATAGTATTTGCATAATCCTTTATATACAGTAAAGGGTCCTTTACAGGGGATGAGAATCGCACAGATTTTCACTAGCGATGATCGGGCGTTGTAAATCGGGTAATCCGATCGCTTGTGCGCACGCAAAAATGATCGCTTACCCGCAGCATATTGTGCCGTGTAGACACAATCTCCTGCCCGCAAACAATTGGTCCTTATGGGGAAGAGCAATGGCATTAGCGATCGCTCCTCCCCATGCTCTGGAGGAGATTTACGTGCAGTGGTCCCCTCCACTAGCGATCAGCAGATTGTCAGGTAGGAACACTTCCTTCCCGCGAATCTACAGTAATCATCCCGTGCAAAGGGACCTTAAGTCTATTAAGTTTTCATGTGGGGTGCTAAACCCTATGAGCATTCTATTTATTATGCTAATTGTTGAGTACAAATATTGTCAAGTGTAACCTATGTATACCTTGGGAGGAAATTTACCACAATTCGTGTGGCTGTTGCGTCTTTAGTTTTGGAAAGGATGTCATAAAACTGACAGCTAGAATCAGATTGATAGTTATGGACACTACCTTTAGTTTTCAACTGCACCATCCTGATTTGTTGCCATCAAATCAAATTAAACAACTTTCTCTCTGATTAGAAACTTATTGGAGAGGAGGAGAAAAGGACTTGATCTTGTACTGCCAGACTAATTAAAGCTAAGGCTACATGATGACATGTGTTACTACGGTATCGATGGAAGCAGTTATGCTGTAGTATAGGCAACAAGCAATGCTCCCACAGCAACCTGAATATGTTTGCCAGTTTTACCATGGGTCATTGAAGTATTTTCACATTACAGGCATGTCGCTTCTCGCTTGTTTGCATATGGATATAAATTGGTGCTATATTATATTAACATATAAGGACTGTAGCCCTTGTAACCATCTAGAGCTAACTTTGTTCTGAGTTGTAAAGTTTAAATAAATAAAAAAGCACTAAGGGGGTCATTTATTAAGACCGGCTGTATAACTCCTGTATCGGGCAGTGGATCCGCTAAAGTGAAGAAGAGGCTCCGGCCTCTACATAACTTTGGCGCATTCAGCACCAGTCTAAATGTAAGCCAGCTGTCTTTCTCTCTTACATTTAGACCATTTTGGGCACCTGAAACAGGTGTAGAAAATGACTACACCAAATGAACAAAGGGACACACATATAAAATAATCGCAAATTTTATTAAGTAATTGACATTACAAAAAACATGAAAAAAATTTAATATTAGCAGCAGCAATGCAGACTAGCGCTGCGACAAGCAGCTCATTTGCCGGACAAAGAATAAGCCTGATCCTAGGGCAGGGGAACTCCAACAAGGAACCTAGATGCCGCATAAAGCAGGCAATATTGAAACAATCCTCACTAAGATGTAAAAAATCCCTGTTAGGTGTGTGAAACTACACTAATATGAGCAACTATGAGGGCCAAATACAAAGCACCTCCAAACAAAAAGCCCATAGGCAGTAATGGAGACAACATTAGTAGTAATAATAGGAGTGATAAAGCAGCAGCATATTACCTAAGAAAATGATAAGATGGGCCTGCAGATCTGTCCCCTTCCCCCCACACACCAAGCCCACTTTTTTAGACCTGGCGTGAGCGGGCAAAAGTCGCAGATTGCGGCGCAATGAACCATTGCGCCACAATCTGTGCCACAAATATTCCTAATATAGGCTTATTTCTGGATAATAAATGCCCACATAAATTGATATAGATAATATACATTATATTAAAATGTTATTGCACATTATATATTAACATGGACCAAAACTAGGACAGTTTATATGGGAGTGTTATGTCGGCGTTCTGGCCCACCACCGCTCCTCTTCTCCTAGTAAGGATTACCACCACATTCCCTACCCGCTCCGTTGCTCCTTTTTGCTGTTAGCTCAGACCTAATCTTCCCCAGCCAATGGTTGGGTACTTCCTTTGTTGGGGGGAAGGAGCTGAGCAATAGCTTCTGGTTCACTAGTGTTCTGCAAAGGTGTGCTCTTTCTACATTACTCTGCTCATGTACTGACTTTCACCTGTTTCCCGGATTTGACCCTTTGCTGCCTGAGCTGACGTCTGCTTGATCTCTGTCTGACCCTCAGCTGCCCGATATTATTGGATTGCACAAACTCTGTCTGCCCTGACCTTGGTCTTTCCCTGACTACGGTACTGCCTGATCCCTGGTGTCTCTTGACCCCATGGTTCAGTCGTCACATGAACAGAGATACTCCAAGAAGAAGCAATCTGGTGGTTCCCCTGCAGCGAAGTCCAGATCCCTATATAGGGGTGAAAGGGTGAAGGCCAGGGGGCCACTTAGATAAAGTCCTTAGGAGTAACCCCAAACAAAACCTGTTCAAGTGACACAGTGGATCCACATTCACTTCATAACGACTAGTTTGGGAACATCTACTCCCAAGATCTGTCTATACTTTATTAACCATGTTACCTGAATGTCACCTTTTCTGTAAGCTTCCAGGTTCATTCTATATCCTGTCCTTTCTCATATTTTTCCTTGCACATGTCAGATACTCTATTAAGCTGTCATCAGGACATGACTACTATTGTGGTAAAAGCAGAGTTGTACTTGAGGAATACATTTTTTGTGTGCAATGGAGACACAATGGGCCTCAAACAAATAACTGTAAAGGCAAGTAATAGCACGCCTTTGTTTTAATGCATTTTCTATGTTTGTAATTTATTGTTCTTGTTAAGCGCTGAAAATTACGATGAATAGCAAAGAAAAATATGTCTGCCACATTGTGTGCTGGAGCAGAGAGGTAGACAATAGTTAGCACGCTAGAACTTCCCATTAATCTCACTAGGGCTGAAGCTTGCGATCATCAACATTCTTCCACTTTGGTAAAACAAAGGCTAATGTGACTGTGAGCTCAAGTCCAATTACTCATCACAGGTACTTTTATTTACAAAAAACTAAGGGGAAACGCCAAGGAGTAAGGCTTCAATTATATTGACTATATCATTACCAGAACATCATGCCATGTTTTATAGCCTATGTCCTTTATGAAGTGCTGCCAGACTCGCTTCATGTTGCCTTAATGAACAGCTGGTGTTTACATACAGCTATTTCCTACCACCATATTGGATTCACATTTGACAGACTTCATCACATGAGGTTGTCCAGTGCACGGTACCAGTAATACCTTTAAAGGGGTTCTAAACATTTTAGAAAAAAAAGTTGTTCAACTATAAAATCAAAGCCAGGAGTTTTCATATGTTTCCATGCCTGAATTCAGAAATATGTATAGATCTGTTTGTATAAAACAATTAGGAACTCGATAGCTAACCCTCACAACTATAATACAGTGTATTTGTATATTAGTCTAGACTATATAGATAGGCGAATCAGTGAAAATTTGCTTCTTCTGCAGTTGGCAGATGTTTTAATTATTGAGCAAACGTCTTCATATAAGACAAATTTGCGTTTTAATACAAAAACTTATTTTGTCCTCCATTGTCTTATATGGCTAAACACATCAACATAATGGGAGATTTGCCCCTCTGTGTTCTTGAGAAAAGTCTTAAGGCACATTTACACTGTGCCGATGAGCAGACAATTATAAGGAAAGAAGTGTTCCCTCCTACCTGCTCGTCAGTGGAAGGGAATCGATCATCCCTCATCCACATACAAATTTATTGTTTATGGGTATCAGAGTACTGCTTAGACAGCATGATCTGCTGCCCAGAAACGATGATTGAGATGTCCGCACCAAAGATCATTTCACCCAAGGAACAAGCGTTTTGATTGTTCATCATGTGCCTTTAGAGTTAAAATCTCTTTTAATGTGAACTCAGTTTTTCAGAATAAACTCTCTTCATTTCACAGACTTAAGATGGCCAAAATAAGTGCCAATAAAATGCTTATGGGATCCAGTCATTCGTCTTGACCAAGAGTGGGAAAGAATTGAGTTATTTTGGCTAATAATTGTATTGCCAGGAAGAGCAGTGCCAACGGGATAAAAACACCTTTCAGATGGATATCCGATGTTTCTTATTTGGCTCAAGAAATACTTATCTATATCTTTACAAAAAAAAAAAAGTATTACTTGTCTTCAAGCATGGGTGGGTTGGCAATAGAGTCTTACAGGGAAATTTTTCCAGTGGGCAAATGCCCATCGGATGGCCTGAGTCCTCCTCATGGCTGCCAGCCAGGTACATAACAATCTAATGCTAATGTATTTTGTGCTGCACTGTGGTATTTGGTTCTGCTGGGGCAGTATTTTGTACCTGCCTACTTCTGTTGCCCTGTCTTCTGCCAGTTTGGATTCACCTACAAGATGGCATCACTTTTAGTTTTTCTTTTCCCGGGCGACTTTAAGTTCCCAATTCCCATCTGTCTTCAAGACTTTAAGTTCCCAATTCCCATCTGTCTTCAAGACTTTAAGTTCCCAATTCCCATCTGTCTTCAAGAGTGTACAGTAGTGACTATTGTCTCAGGGGACCCCTCAATATGTTTCCAGTTCCAGGGAACCACTATTCTCATTTCTGCTCATGAGAAGCTTAGTATAAACCATTCTATAATTGTTGCTCTGTGCTATGCTTTGCCAAGCAACTTTGAGCAGGCTGAAATTAGTTTTACCATCTCTGCTGTAAAAATAATAAATCTTGTTGTTACTGTGTCTGGGGAAACCCCTGACCCCCTTCCAAGGAAGCATGGTAAAAAATGTATGCGTAATTCCTTAAAATTTGCCATAATTCTGTAAAATTTGCCATTTATCGTCGCCCATGCCATTGCACCTAAATCTAGGCACGTCACATTTCCACATTGCCGTTCACATTGCGAAAGGGGCCCATAGCAGACATTTATCTTCATTTACGCCAGTTCTCTGTGAGCTCAGAGATGGTGTACATTTCCGTTTAGGGGCATGGGCTGCCAGAAAATATGCCTAATTTATTATGTCAATGTAATACTACAGTGTATATAATGATATTCATTAAATTATGTAAGAATTTTAGGAGACTACACCCACTCCTAGGAATCTCGACAATTGTTTTTATGCACATTTTAAAAGTGACAATTTATTTATTTTTTGCACAAAAATCACATGCTCCATAATTTTCAACTTTCTTAAGCAAAAAAAAAAAAAAAAAGGCACAGAGCAATTGATAAATTCCCCCACATTTGGTCTAAATACTATAGCTACATTGGGCCTAAATATTATAGCTCTGCAGTGGACATAAAGGGGGTCATTTATTAATCTGAAATACTCCTAAGAGCACTTTCACACTAGCGTTTTTGTTTTCCGGTATTGAGTTCTGTCACAGGATTTCAATACCGGAAAAAAAACTGATCAGTTTTATCCTAATGCATCCTGAATGGGAGAGCATTCCGTTCAGGATGCATCAATTCAGTCCCTCTTACGTTTTTTGGACGGAAAAATACTGCAACATGCTGCAGTTTTCTCTCCAGGCTAAAAATACTGAAACACTTGCCGGATCCGGCATAATTTACTTTGATGTGTATTAGTGCCGAATCCGGCAATAAGTGTTCCGGCAAAACGGATCCGGCTTTCCGGTCTTTGTATGCGCAGACCTTTAAAATGCAAAACAAATATCTACCAGATCAGTTTTTTCCGGATGGACACGAGAGAGAAAGATCCGGTATTTCAATGCACTTTGTCAGACGAAGCCGCATCCGGATCGTATGACAAATACCATCAGTTTGGTCCTTTGCCGCAAGAGTGAAAGTACCCTAAAATTAGGCGTATTTCAGGTGCAGAGACTAACCGTTGTGCGCTATCTGCGACTTTTCCCCTGCTCACATCTGGTCTAAAATTATGATTGTGGCGGGGAACAGGCCAGTCTTATTCATCATTTCTATGCCTGTTTTCAGATGTAGAAATTGGTCTAAATGTAAGACAGCTCAGAAGATTTCTGTTCTTAGAACTGTTGTGGATGCGCCGAAGTTATGGAGAGGCTTCGCCTCTTTATACCTCCAGCGGATACACAACCAGCTATGGGCCTTTATTAATAATGTGCCCCAGAGTCCTTGACAAGCCAGTCAACTGTCAGATGTAGAGAAAGCTGCTAAATCTATATTCAGAAAGAGTTGAGTAGGGGTGGGACCTTAATCAAAACTCTGCCCACGAAAACCATTAAGAAAACACACATGGAATTCTGGAGGATCACGTGTAAGTTATGTTTAGAAATACATCCAGTGAGACAAAAATAGACACCATGATGGAAATAGTTTAATAAATGAGCATGGTATTCTGGAAAGGGTTTCATTGGATGAGATCAATGAGACTGAGATATATGCTGAGGCCCACACTTAGCATTGATCTCTCTTTTACACAGTAGTTATTTAATGTACCTCAAGTATGAGGTTGCAATAAAAAAAAAGCATTTTCCAAGCACCATTACACTGATTATTTCACTGTGGAATACTATTTGCTTCTTTTGATCTTCTCTATTTAAATGAAGAACATCAGAGCACTCTTCCATGTGCCTATAACATTACTGTAATAATACACTTAACTGAGAAAGCAACATGCTGTTACTTACTCTGTCTGTTATAGACAACTTCTGTTCAAGTTGCCCATGAAGTTCCACCAATTTACCTCTATAAATAATGTGAGCCAAGATAGACTAACAATATACAAAGGGGGAACGCTTGTAAAAGCAGAATAATTGTTTCCTGTGTTCATTCGTTGCAATTATGTGATGCCCCATAATTCAGAATGGGAAAGCAGTGCTTGTGACACATTCATTCTGTGCCTTTGTACATTTAAATAAATAACAGGACATTAAATCATCTACTTGCTGAAAACATGCACAAGATAGTTGAGATTTATAAGAGCATTGGGCTGTAATTGCGGTAGTTCTTAAAAGAAAAGATTACATAAAATAACTGCAATTAAGAAGGCCAAATAAAAGTCACATAGCTATGTAGGAATCAAAGAGGAGGCCGTAAATAATATGTTGTGAAGACACATACAGCCTATGCAGGGTGATAGAAAGCTGAATACATTCCACGCAGCCATTTATTTGCAACTGTCATTGGTGAAAAAAGCCCGAATTGTTGTCTCCACTTTAGCATTTAAAAGGCAAACTGTGTATATAACCGCTCTCTGAACTCCCATATCCAACACTCCCAGCGGCATATATGAGCATTGCGCTGTAGAAGATGTTCGGTGTTCGGTGACCGCAGCAAGTATTAAACACATACATTAATGCTGCCTCTCAAAAATTACAAAAAAAAAACATTGTAGTACTTTATTAAATGGAACCTGACAAAACAAGATATTTCACACTGATCTGAGTCCTGGTTCGTCCTACATTGTTAAGGGGGTCTATATTATTTTATTTTTTTACATTTTGTTCCGGTTGATGGTGTGATATAACGCTATTGAGGTGATGATGAGAATTTTCTTACCAGGCCAGCGCTATTCAGGCATCTGCAATCTGAGTAGTTAGTAGCACTTCCAATATCATGTGCCATACATTCAGCATGCGAGTCTGGCTACACCCCGCCAACGTACTTTGGTTGAACATGCACAGTCAGGCAGCCTCAGGCGCTGTGGAAGTACTTTAACTATTTTACGAAGCTGCTGCTGCTGCTGCCACTATGGATATCTTTGGGGTATTTTTTCAGAATTAATCCTATTTACTGATATTGGGCTCTAAAAAATCCATTGGTTTTTCTCTGTACAGCTGTATACAGCGGCTCTGACAGCACAGTGTGTAGCCCTTATCTCTGAACTCCTGACAGGTCATAAACACTTATTTAAAGAGGACCTTTCATGGTTTTGTATTGATTGAGATAAATACCTTTACTTGGGGGTCTTAATGATTCTCATGTGATATTTACAGGGATAAAGATTCCTTTAACTCAACAATAAAAGTGCAGAAACTTTACTATTATTACTTATTGAAGCCTAAGTCTTCATGTATAAATATGCACAGGACATTTTACTATATATCTATTGTCCTCAAGATTCTTATCTACAACTTCATACAGTATGAAATGAGGTGAACATGGTTAATTTACAAATCTGTATGACTTTTACCATTTTATCTCTTCATATGCTCTGAAAAGCACCTTCTTCGAAAATTCCCACACTTCCCAGTTGTGACAACAATGACACATGTAAACATAAAAGCCTAACATTTTTATTGCTAGGATTATCAAACCAAACTAAATTAACCTTTTATCTTTTGATATTGGCAGGGTTATGGAAATGCCATATGCCTATCAGTGCTGTGCCTTTGCAATTTGTGAAAGTGTCTTCAAACAATCAAGCCAGTGGAGCAAAGATGACAACAGCAGTGTTGATGAGTTTCCTCGAAAGGATTTGGGAATACCACATCTGCAAGGTAAGATCCATTTGTTTCACCTGCTGCTTAAAGACTGACAACCACAGGGGGAGCTATATGTATGATAAAAGCTATGAGACAGGACTTTGTGGGGAAAATAAGTGATTGTCACCACTGCTGAGTGGCTCTAGGTCCTCAACCACTTTTTAGTAAAATTCCCATGAGATTTTACCTATTTTAAGAACTACTCATCATCATGTCATCGATGATGACTTTACATAGTATTCCAGTTTACTGCAACTTCTAAAAGGCCCCTGGGTTTTACAGAAAGTAACCCATCCCTAGCATACTGGGTGGGATATGTCTGATTGATGGGAATATGGTAAATATTATTAAGGATGCTTCACTATATTGATATAATATAATTTACCCTTCAGATGATCGGGACTTTGATGATTTTCTTCTCGATTTTGAAGAGGATATAAAAGCTCCTTCACGCCGTGCAGTGTACACCGTCTCAGGTAATATGAAATTCCTAATACATAGTGCTGTTGTTTATAATCTTGCAGTACATAGGTGATAATTGCAAAGAAGAAAAAATCACCACAAATATACAGTATTTCATATTTTTTTTAATGCATGGCATCTTCTTTTTTCGTGTCTTAAAATGCACCTCATAAGTAATTACTATACGAAGCAAGTTTTTTGCTCAGAAAAGTACTGGCCATTTAATCTTTGGTCTGAGAGGTTGAGTGACTTGACTACATTAAAGGGGTTTTGTTATCTCATACAATGGTGGCATATCGCTAGGATATGCCACCAATTTCAGATAAGTGCGGGACCCGCTCCCATCTCCAGAATGGGCCCGTAGAAGTGAGCATAACGTGACCCACACCTATTTGACATCGATGATCTATCCTAGCAATGTGCCACCAATGTCTGAGATGACACAACCCCTTTAAGTGCTAGTAAAGACTTTGCAGACTTAAAGAGACTCTTTCCTAACCAAGTAGGTTGAAAAATATTTTTGCCATCTTCATCAGACATGATACAAAAAGTCATGTATTCTTAATCTATTCCATAACACATAAAAGGTCTCACTCCACCTAGTAACTTCAACTATTGCAGCTTTATAGTAATTGCTTTATAGATGCTATGTTGTGTAAGAAGTAATATCAGGCCATTTTGTCATTACTACAGGACCGTTTAAACCATGTGACCACCTGTTTGGAAGCTGGCTGATCCGTATCGGAGTGTGGCTGATCGTTCTCCTAGCTTTTATTTGCAATGCTTTGGTGATTGCCACAGTCTTCAAACATCTATCTTATATTCCATCCATAAAGCTTCTAATTGGCCTTATAGCCATTATGAACACATTGATGGGCCTTTCCAGTGGGGTCCTGGCTACTGTTGATGCTCTGACCTTTGGACAGTTTGCTCAGTATGGGGCTTGGTGGGAAAACGGAGTTGGTTGTCAGATAACTGGATTTCTGTCCGTGTTTGCAGCAGAAACCTCCATATTCCTTCTCACTGTGGCTGCACTTGAGCGAGGACTTTCCACAAAATGTTCTAATAAGTTTGAATCAAAATCCTCATTTATAATTGTCAAGTTGTCCATAGGCTTTTGCTTTATTCTTTCCTTGGTAATCGCAGTATCTCCACTGTTGAGTGGCAATACATATGGGACCTCGCCATTATGTTTCCCACTGCTTTTTGGTGACCCCTCTTCTATGGGCTTCATGGTCGCTTTAGTCCTTTTGAACTCGCTATGCTTCCTTGTTATGACAGTTGCCTATACGAAACTTTACTGCACGTTAGAAAAAGGCGAACTAGAAAATGTGTGGGACTGCTCGATGGTAAAGCATATAGCGTTGCTCCTCTTCACTAACTGCATTCTCTACTGTCCGGTGGCCTTCTTGTCCTTTTCCTCCCTGTTAAATCTTACTTTTATTAGTCCAGAAGTGATTAAATCAATTCTCCTGCTCATTATCCCATTGCCTGCATGTTTAAATCCTCTGTTGTACATTCTCTTCAATCCGAATTTCAAGGAGGATATTGGTGGTCTGAAAAGCACAGATATGCTGTGGAGCAGATCTCGGCAAACTAGCCTGTCCTCTATTAATTCAGAAGATGCTGAAAAACAATCCTGTGATTCTACGCAAGCCTTGGTGACCTTTGCAAGCTCCAGCATTTCATATGAGTACCCATCCAGCCCTTCATCATACCAGATGACTGAAAACTGTACATTATCAACTGCAACCTATGTGTCTTGTCACTGACAACATGGCCACACGGTACTGGCTCCTGTACTCGAGACATAAGCCTCTCTTTATTCACTATCATTGGAGAATAGTATTGGTTTGTCTTTGCTGCATCCATATGAAACCAATCAGCTATGGTATTTCTTTTGGATATTGTCTGAAAGATAAACCTTGGGATTTATCATTAATCTTTTACAGGGTTATCTTGCCTTTCCATCACATCATTTCCTCTAATTAAACCAAAACTGAATGCCCAGAACGTTGTCAATATACTCCCAGCTGCCAGGATTTCAGTATTCATAACACATAAAATATGCTGCAGAGCCACCTCCATATAGTAAACAGCTTGACTTTAAATCTATTACATGCAGATCTTACAATCTAATACACTGCACAGCTCAATATTTTGGAACACACATGATCTGTTTCCAACAAACCATTCCTCTTTCACTGATCAGCCATTGCCACTTTTAAAGAAAGTCTAGAGAGACCGTTCATCAAAGAGCCAACGAGAAGACACAAAGTCCTTAGTTGTCACACGTTTCCCTGATGTTCATATGTGATGGTTATGCTTTGGAGATCACGAATCTTTCTTCTTGGATTGAGAGACAAGGACTGCTGATATGTATGTGCCCTAATGGAATTAACAAGTGTGTCATGCTTCCACGATAATAATGCTTGTGTCTTCTAACCTGCACTTAATACAATAAACTAAAGAAGTTGTTAGGCTGTCTCTGGTATTGCAGCTCAGTCACATTCAAGAAAATGTAGTTGAGCTGCAATTCCAGACATAGCCCATCATCAAGAGTTTCTGAAAGAAAATAAAAACACACCATTTTTCAGTCTAAATGTCCTTTACAACCAATTATTTGGAAGGAGTGTTCCTAGGAACTCTTGTTCCCGATAACTGCCGTAAAGGTGGCGACGATCACCCAGTGAGTGAAAGCATAGCTGGTGTGGTCACCTAAATCATCATTTCACTGTTTACTCAGGACAAACTACTGCCCTGAAACATTGATTATGTGGACAAGCGATCACAGAAGCGATGTGGGCTTCTAAGACAGCATTTTGAGTAGGTAAGAAAAGGACATAGACAATGAGAGGATGAATTTATCCGCTATTGCAGCTGAACATATATTCACACTAATGCACTTAGTGCCTTCAAACATGGCAGATTATGTTGTAGAAAATTTCTGCGACCGAAAATGAGTTCCATTTTTCTGAATATCCATATGCTTCCCACCAAAACAACCCCAATCGGATGAGTGGAGCTGATTTTTGGTTGCAGACATTTTCTGCCACAAAACCTGCCGATTGTGAAGGCGCCTTCACTGTGCCATGTGGATACAAATGATCACTTAACCATGGAGAATAAACTATGTTCTATCTAGTCATTTATCCATTATTTGTACATATTTCTATATCACACTGAGTGTATACAGAAACACATTATGTTCTCAAAAGTAAAGGTTAACACATAAGGACTTCCTTTTGGAGAACTTTGAATATTGAAGTTACAATCTTTCATTTAGGACACATAGGATCACTGCTATATGATGTACTTTTACTAGGTAAAATCAACTAATGGTGAACACCATCAAGTGTAAATGTTGACAAAAGACTGTTTTTCATCTAAAGGATATGCTCACCTTTCTGTTGGCACCTCTCATGCAGCATTGTATGTTGAGAACTGTAATATCGTGTCCAGAGAGGGAAATACTATTTAAATGTGACCGGTCCTATATAGCTGCATTGAATATTGTATACTGTATGATTCAGGTTTTCATTTCATTGAAACAGCATTAAACCTCACTCAGACAGGCATGTTGTACCCAAGTTTAACAGTCCATATTCCAAGTGTAACACTCTGGGGGAGATTTATCAAACTTGTGTAAAGTACAACTGGCTTAGTTGTCCATAGCAACCAATCAGATTTACCCGTTTCATTTTTCAAAGGAGCTGTAAAACATGAAAGGTGGAATCTGATCGGTTGCTATGGGCAACTAAGCCAGTTCTTCTTTACACCAGTTTGATAAATCTCCCCCTCAGTCTCCTCATGATTCTACTGAACAATAGTGATCTATGATGCTGTAAGTCCAGTTCAGCAGAACCATAGGACGTCCACAAGTTACACATGGAAAATAGACTGTTTAACACTGGAAAATTATGCCTTGATCTTACACAATACACTCCTGAGCACTTACAGTAAGCTGTTACAATATATGGATTGCATATTACAACTTGGTTGAACTTGACGGACTTATGTCTATTTTCAACCGTATCAACTATGTAACTTCCTAGTAATTTGACTATAATGTTTTTTTACTTGTGTATAAAACGTAATCTGCAGTGTCTGCTGCCACAAATGGCAGGCATGGATTGAAATCAACAGACAATGACTGTCCTGCCATGTCTTCTTTTCACTACTCAGCAGCAAGCATTGACCCCGCTGTTCACTGGTCTCCATTAGACTCAAAACTAGGCAACCCCTCTAAATAATTACATTCAGCGATAAGCAGATATATCCTAGCACTAACCCAACAGTCACAATGCAATGTTTTAGTGAAATTGGGCAGATCACTTATCAACTCTTTTCAGAAAATTTGGAATGTATCACTATCCAAAAAAAAAAAAAAAAACGAGATAAAGGGATTATAGGTCACAGATGTTACAATACAACTTTTTATAACCAGGATTTATATATTGCTATATATAGGGCTCTGATATTTTTTAAAATAAAAACAGCCATATAACTGAAGCTGGCACAGGCCACAACATCCAACCCATTCTATATTTTAGTTAATCCATTATGGGAGTGTTACGGTACAGTATAGAATGGTTCTGGACTTCAAGCAGTTACAAATGTAAGGATGACAGACTGAGGGGATGAGGTTTGTGTTACTTCATATATAATAGGCCTAAAATCACACATTTAGGAAATGGGGAAACATTTATGGGCAGAACATTGTATAAAATCCATATAAATAAACCTAAAAGCTCTCCTATAAATAGAAATAAGGTTTTATTTTTATAAGCATGTTTGGAATATTGTGATTAGATATGCGTAACTTTGACATGAGAAAACTTAATTTTTATGAGATTTGTAAATATAGATCTGTATTTATTACTTTGGCAAAGATACAATAACATCAAATGGTATAAAGTGGAAACAGCTTCAACATGTTTATCCTGCTCATTGGTTTTATTGAGGTTGTTACCTGTATATACTGTATATAAAAGTCTAGTGTCTGTACATAGGTAATACCTGCTTGCTTTTATATTGGTGTAACAAATATATGCAATTTGTAATAAAAAATTGTGATGAAATAAAATAATGAAGAGATTCTGGTTTGTTTCTAAAATATTAAATCAAGGCTAGATGGATTTGATGTATAGGCAGCTGAATGGAAGATCTATCTGTCTTCATGTTTCTATGTTACACTCAGCAATCAGCAAACTTGAATTGGTGCTAAGCCTGTGTTCACATCACGTTTAACGTATAAGTCAGGGGGGAAAAGGATACCAAAAAAAAAGGCCCTTTTTTCATATTTAAATTTTATTATGTCAGTAAAGTTTTTTCTTAAGTAGGCATAGTATTTTGTACTGTGCAAGTGAATAAAAAATTATTTATTTATTTTTCTCTTCACTGCCTTCTGAATTGATCATTACTCCTGAACTGAACATTCACTCTCAATTGACAGCTAAAATACTGAAGGATTAGTTTACATGCTACCCTTAGTACTATGGGAAGTGTAGTGGAGTGAGCTGCTGAAGGGAGATGTAGAGACACTGTAGCTGGCTCTAGTATGTTTTATATCTCACTTCAGTACTGGAGACACTGCTCAGTGTTTCTACAGTCAGGTCCATAAATATTGGGACATCTACACAATTATAACATTTTTGGCTCTATACACCACAATGGATTTGAAATGAAACGAACAAGATGTGCTTTAACTGCAGACTGTCAGCTTTAATTTGAGGGTATTAACATCTAAATCAGGTGAACGGTGTAAGAATTACAACAGTTTGCATATGTGCCTCCCACTTGTTAAGGGACCAAAAGTAATGGGACAATTGGCTTCTCAGTTGTTCAATGGCCAGGTCTGTGTTATTCCCTCATTATCCCAATTACATTGAGCAGATAAAAGGTCCAGAGTTCATTTCAAGTGTGCTATTTGCATTTGGAATCTGTTGCTGTCAACTCTCAAGATGAGATCCAAAGAGCTGTCACTATCAGTAAAGCAAGCCATTATTAGACTAAAAAAAACAAAAAAAAAAACAGAGAGATAGCAAAAACATTAGACGTGGCCAAAAAAAACTGTTTGGAACATTCTTAAAAAGAACGCACCGGTGAGCTCAGCAACACCAAAAAACCCGGAAGACCACGGAAAACCACTGTGGTGGATGACCGAAGAATTCTTTCCCTGGTGAAGAAAACACCCTTCACAACAGTTGGCCAGATCAAGAACACTCTCCAGGAGGTAGGTGTATGTGTGTCAAAGTCAACAATCAAGAGAAGACTTTACCAGAGTGAATACAGAGGGTTCACCACAAGATGTAAACCATTGGTGATCCTCAAAAACAGGAAGGCCAGATTAGAGTTTGCCAAACGACATCTAAAAAGCCTTCACAGTTCTGGAACAACATCCTATGGACAGATGAGACCAAGATCAACTTGTACCAGAGTGATGGGAAGACAAGAGTATGGAGAAGGAAAGGAACAGCTCATGATGCTAAGCATACCACCTCATCAGTGAAGCATGGTGTTGGTAGTGTCATGGTGTGGTTCTCTTGTATTTATTGATGATGTGACTGCTGACAAAAGCAGCAGGATGAATTCTGAAGTGTTTCAGGCAATATTATCTGCTCATATTCAGCCAAATGCTTCAGAACTCATAGGACGGCGCTTCACAGTGCAGATGGACAATGACCCAAAGCATACTGCAAAAGCAACAAAAGAGTTTTTTAAAGGGGAAGAAGTGGAATGTTATGCAATGGACAAGTCAATCACCTGACCTGAATCCGATTGAGCATGCATTTCTCTTGCTGAAGACAAAACTGAAGGGAAAATGTCCCAAGAACAAGCAGGAACTGAAGACCGTTGCAGTAGAGGCCTGGCAGAGCATCACCAGGGATGAAACCCAGCGTCTGGTGATGTCTATGCGTTCCAGACTTCAGGCTGTAATTTACTGCAAAGGATTTGCAACCAAGTATTAAAAAGTGAAAGTTTGATTTATGATTCTTATTGTGTCCCATTACTTTTGGTCCCTTAACAAGTGGGAGGCACATATGCAAACTGTTGTAATTCCTACACCGTTCACCTGATTTGGATGTAAATACCCTCAAATTAAAGCTGACAGTCTGCAGTTAAAGCACATCTTGTTCCTTTCATTTTAAATCCATTGTCGTGATGTATAGAGCCAAAAATGTTAGAATTGTGTAGATGTCCCAATATTTATGGACCTGACTGTATATAATGTCATCTATGCTGCTGCAGCTTCTGAGGGTATGTTACAAAGAGAAAGGGGAGGGGATCTCAACTTCTCTATGGGAGAGATCATAGCAGTTAATCTCGACCCACTAGTTCAGGAAAAGCATAGAATTAGATATGAAGCTTGCAGAGGGGAAACTGGTTAAAACCTGTAAAAATACATATATAATGGTCAGATATAGTGCTGCTTCTCATTTATACACACAACAGCTCATCCTGAAAAGGCATACAAGCCAAAGGTGTTATAGGCTAAGGTAATTTCTAATTTGTACACCTTTGGGGGCATTTTTTCTTTTATTATTGCATTGTACTCATTTTGAGCTAAAAATCATTTTTTAAGTTTGTCTTTATTTAAAAAAAAATATGGAGCCCTCTTCTCTGTACAGGGCTGATATGCTCCAGTAGCAGGATCTGAATTTTCTCTCTGCTCCATCAGCCAGCCCACCTGAGGGGTCCCTTATCTCTGCGCTCTGACATTAAAAAACACTGCTCAACTCTTATCTTACTGATAAGAATGTGGCTTAAATAAGTGTTTATGACCTAAATTAGAGATAAGAGTTATTAGATGACCAGCACAAAGTGAAAATGAAAAGTACATTCACACAGCTAGACAGTTAATTCTTTGCGACATAACGGGTCAATATTTTTAATAAAGACCAATTGAAAAAATTATTTTAAGCCCAAAATGAGTAAAATGCAATGCAAGGTATACATAGCTGTTTCTATTTGTTCTGACTTTCTATGTGTATTATGCTATTTAAAGCATACATGTAGAAATTCTTAAGGGTTATGGTAATTCTTGTCTGGGATGACCTATTTATGAATAAAAGAAAACACCTAATTTATTTAGTAATGTTTTTTAATGATCTTTTAATTACAGAATAAAAGGTGAAAACATTATTAAGCTGTTATCAAAGGGCTTCCCACTCCTAGAGTGAATCTTGTGTCTGTGGGACAAATGTCACCAGAGGACCCTAACAACCCCTTTTAAGGGTTATCCTTTTGCATTCTGACAATAAATATGAAAGAAGGTTGAAGGTGCATTACATATAGAGAGCAGCACAACACGTACGAGAGTGGCCTTTGCCTCAGCAGCCCATGTCAGTATTATGCTATAGTTCCCATCTTGCATTGCTGACATCTATTCCAGAATGTTCTCCTCCCCCTGTATATACATGGATGCTGTAAAGCATTTTATATTTTGCTCCTTGCTGCTGAACCTCTCACTTTTGTTCCTAGTTACAGCCCCCATAACTCCTAATGCTGGGACTGATCGCGCTCGACCAGCAAGCTGAACTGCAGGTCATGACCCTTGTGGGTGATTATGTAAGAAACTACTGAAAGTTTTCATCACTAGATGTTACTTTAATATAATTCAGCACGAAAACAAGTTACTTTTGTAATATACTATCTGTTACAAATATTCTCAGGTTTAAAGATATTCCCTTTACGTCATTATAATGCTGCCCCCTGGTGTTTATTCTGTATAGTAATGTGCACATTCACCTACTGAGTTGGATGAGTGGGTCACGCATGTTCAGTTCCATCCTTTAAATGCCACCAGTCAAATCTACTCTTGTACAGTTACAGAGAGAGAACAGTATCAGAAAGGATGTGACCCCTTAAAACGGACACACCCCATGAGCTGCCAGCCTGAAATACAGTAAATCTAGCAGAGCAATTGGAGCAATAAATGGAGAGATCTCAGTATATATGTAGCTTTGTTAGAAATGAATTGTCACGTATTATATGATGTCTCATTTCATTTTCTTTATATCAATCCAATTTAAGGATTTTTACTTTGTATGGTATACTTTCAGTAAGTTTCCCATAACGGAATACCCCTATAATTGTTTTCACCATTAGCTTAGTTCAAATATATATGCAGTCCTAATATTACATAGGGGTGCTTAAAAAATTATCACAGGCATTTATGTTGCAACTGGAAGCTTCAAGCGGAAGTTCTGTCTAGGCTGACTGCTAGAGACACTGCTGGAGGGAAATAAGGCTCATAACAGCAATGTAGTGTGAGTGAGAAGTAGGGTGACATTAGAAACTAAGGGCCTGACTTAGGGTACTTTCCCACTAGCGTTAGAAGAATGCGGCAGGCAGTTCCATTGTCCGGTATTTTGTCCGGTCAAATACGAACGGAAGACATCCTGATGCATACTGAACGGATTGCTTTCCATTCAGAATGCATTGGGACAAAACTGAAGCATTTTTTTCCGGTATTGAGACCCTTTACCGGATTTCAATATCGGTAAAGAATAACGCTAGTGTTAAAGTACACTTACCCCCTGAATCATTAGAGAAGGCTCATTCATGATTGCACTTTGGACTTCCACTCAGCCAGCGATTGGCTCAGAGGGTATTTCCTCTGTGTCGAGAGGCACCAGGACGCAGAGACCAGCTGTGATCAGACTTGGAATTAGTAGAGATGAGTATGACGTATATTGTTTTTTAATGCCACTCTGAGCCTTTAAAAAAAATACTGACAGCCCTTTAGAGGGGTTCTCCCCAAAAAATATTATACTTTTGTAATTGCATGTAATTAAAAATTCTGTATAGCCACTGAGTTATTCAATAAAATGTATCTGTATAGCACCACCTGCTGTTTGTTATTCTTATTTCTCGCTCATATCATTGGGGGACACAGGACCATGGGTATAGCTTGCTTCTGCCACTAGGTGGCGACACTAGGCTGAAAACTGTTAGCTCCTCCCCTGCAGGCTATACCCCCTCCACCCTGGAGAGAGCATTTCAGTTTTTAGCTTAGTTTCGTAGGAGGCAGACCTCCCTGCTTAGCAGGGTGGCTCTTTTGGAAACTGTATTTTTATTTTTTATTTTATTAGGTTCATGGGGCACAGATTCTGTCTCCCTGGGAGGCTAGCCGGTGTCGGTTGTCCCACCGCCTTGCCCCCCCAAGAAGACAAGTGGATCAGGGCAGCCTCGCTCCCCTGCTTCCTACCAGCAATAGGGCCACCTACTCACCAGCCATATACTGCCCGGACCCCTGATGCCTTCTGCCAGCGGTCGTTGGGTGGCCCTGCTGGGACGACATCTAAGGGCAAAGTCCAGGGAAGACAGGTGAGTATTATTCCCCTCTCTCCCTCCCTTAGCTCCTCACCCCTGTCTGCTGGGTAGCGATCTCCCTCCTGTGTCCTCAGATCCTCAGCGGCGGTGGTACGGCACTGGTACTACCTTCGCAAGGCGCACAAACTAGGAGCAGGCTTACTAGCAAGCGTCCCAGATCAGGTCGTCATTACTCTTCTGACGACTCTGCATCCCCTCCCGTTTCCCGATCTCAGACGTCCTCCATTTTAGGTGACGCACTATCAGATGGTGAGATTGCGGACTCAGATACGGAGCTGGACCTGGAGCAGTCTTCCCAGATTGCATCTATGGTAGATAGTCTGATTTCAGCTATCTGGGACACTTTCCAAGTTCAGGAAGAACTCCCCTCCACCAGCCACCAGGCAGTGTCATTTTTGCGTACAAAGCAGACCCCTAAGTCCTTCCCTGTACACAACGACTTTTCCGTTGTTGTAGCAAAGGCTTGGGACCAGCCAGGTTTTCGCTTCATTGTCCCAAAGAGGTTAGACTTGCTCTACCCTTTTCCAACTGATTGTGTGGAAAAATGGGCCTTACCTCCGAAGGTAGACCCACCGGTCACTCGCCTCGCAAAGAACACGGCTATTCCTGTGGCGGATGGCTCCTCTCTCCAGGACCCAGTAGATCGGCGCATTGACTCGCTATCGAAGTCGGTCTTTGCAGCCAGTGGTTCAGCCTTACGCCCGATCTTCGCATCGGCATGGGTAGCCAAGGCGGTTTCGGAGTGGGCCCTTGTGATCAATCTTCCTCCAGCGGAACTCCAGTCCTTGGCGGTACAAATTTCGCAGGCAGGAAAGTACCTCTGCGAAGCGGCTCTGGACGCGGGGACGATGGTCGCCCGTTGCTCGGCTCTCGCAGTATCTATCCGCCGAGAACTGTGGCTTAAAGTCTGGTCGGCGGATTCATCCTCCAAACGTTCTCTTTCAAGACTTCCCTTTGCCGGGTCTCGACTCTTTGGTACCCGGCTAGATATTATTTCGGAAGCAACATGGGGAAAAAGCACCCATTTACCGCAACCTAAGGCGAAACGTTCCTTTCCTCCTAGGGTCACATCTCGTCCGGTGGCCTCACCTGCATCTAGGCCACCTAATCAGGACCAGCGAAAAGGCCCATCCTTCAAACCCCAGCCAGCATGGCGTCCGCAAGCGCAACAGTCTCGTTCCGCTCCCGGGAAACAGCCCTCAGCATGAAGGTGCGGCCCCACCCTTACAGGTGGGGGGTCGTCTCTTTCTTTTTCAGGAAATGTAGCAAACTCATATATCGGACGCTTGGGCACGAGAGGTAGTGACATCAGGATACAAGATAGAATTCAAATCTATCCCACCCAACCGTTTTTTCCTCTCCCAGCCGCCCAAGGATCCAGGTCGGGCGGCTGCTTTCTTCCAAGCAGTCCAGTCCCTTCTCATACGGGGAGTGATAATTCCGGTCCCCTTACACGAAAGGTTTACGGGTTTCTATTCAAACCTTTTCGTAGTACCCAAAAAGGAAGGCGATGTTCGCCCAGTGGGAAACAATGGAATAGACGGCTCTACTATTCAAGCAGATGATCGAGGTGCAAAGCTGCTAGAACTGACTCACCCAGTCAGGGGTAGACTAATTGAAAATAAATAGATAAGCAGGCACACTCTGATTTGGGTCAGTCTATTAATTTATTTGTATATATGGTAGTTTGTAGAGTGTATGATATATTAAAATAATTGAAAATAAATAGATAAGCAGGCACACTCTGATTTGGGTCAGTCTATTAATTTATTTGTATATATGGTAGTTTGTAGAGTGTATGATATATTAAAATAATGTTACAATATAATAAAGCAGTGGAGATGAAGAAGTGTATTCTGCTAAATGTCCTTTTAATAGATAATAATGATAAAGTGTGGGAATAAGTTGGTCACCGCTGAATGGTTACCAGCTGGTAATTAAAAGGTTGCGCTAATAGAAAAATAAAAAGAATAATAATAGTGCGCTAGTAGAAAATGATGCGCTAGTAAAAAATTATGCGCAAATGAAAATAAAAATAAAAAATAGTTGTCCTTATTCATGTGGTTTTATATAAAACAGTCTTTTCATAAAATAGTAGCCTCAAGGTGGAGGGTAACTGGAGGGTAAAATAGTGCACCTTTATCCCTATCTCCCCATATATAGGATAGTCTTATTTGAGGTAATAGTCACTGGATAAGAGATAAATAATAAGAGATAAATAATGCGCCTTATGTCTCCTTTTATCTAGTCACCGCTGTTCCATGGAGGGTAAATGATGCGCCTTGTAGGTATATGTAGCTGTCAGTCGATTTTCATAAAGCAGCGTGCATGTACATTGTAATTTATATATAGCAATATATATCGTTGTACTTCTTGTGCTGGGCTGTGGGAAGAAGGGATGCTCTGTGCCTGAGTGCGGCGTCCCGCACTGTCTCTGGCTACAGAGGTCACTTACCCTTCACCCGGCGCTGCTGTATTCTGTCCTGTGGCGGTGATCGGCTCTCCCTGGGCGGCTATCTCGAATCCAGTTTAGGAGTCGGCGGCTTGTCTCGTGTTGCCAAGGACGCCAGGGGGCGTGGTTCGCGCGTCTGGAGAGTGACGTAAGCTGTCACGTGATCGCGGTTTTCTCCCGGCTTGTTCTGAATGGTCCCGGCCTGTTCTGAATGGTCCTCTTGTTCTGTTTTGAGTAATGGGTATTCTGACAATCCTCTGCTCCTTAAACGTGTTTCGGGAGTCTCTCCCTTCATCAGTAAGTGGAGGATTGTAGTAGATGCTGGGGTATTTATAGGACAGAAGTAATCAGCTCATTTGTGAGCTAATTATCTTTGTCAATCAGTGTTCATATTTTAATTGGTTGCCTTGTTCAGATCGAATATGCCAGATTCTAATTTGGCACATTTAGTTTGTGGCAAGAGTAAACTTTATGCAAATTGTGGAAATATAAAGAATAATAAATAAAGAAAGAAAATAAAGAGTATTGAGAGATATGAAAAAATGTGTTTAATTGGGACAGATCATTCCTTTAGTCGATTTTTCTGGATATTATAGTCTTATCTTTTATTCCGTGAAGTAATGGTAATAGTGTAGGTTTATTGACTAGGAACCTACCTATAGGTAGTGGGTCAGATATCTTATTTACTATATAAAGTAATGATAGCATATTTAATGAGTTATATTTTGGGTTTCTATAGTATAGAAGGATATTTGCTGTGTGGATCTTCACAAATTAATGGTGTTTATGGTGTAATAGGGTAATTGTTGCAGGCTTAGTTGATTATTTTGTGTAGATTGAGGACTTCTTTATATATTTATTGTGGATGTGGATCTTTGTATATCTTCACTGTGTTGTTAAAGGTTCCTGGTTGTTGGTATATAGTGAGATGTGCCCATTCTGTCACTGGTCCGTAGTATGAAAGACCCAATGAATGTCAGGGTTTGTCATCCCTATATATTCCAAAGAGGAAGGACAATGCAGAACATAGCAAGAAGGGTAGATAAAATTCAGCATAGGGAGGTACTTGCTGTGTAGGGGAATAGTTATTGTTGTAAGTGCAGGTTTGATTGATTCTTTTATGTAGGTTTGAGGCTTATTTGTGTATTTAGTATGGATATGAATTTTTGTGTGTTTTCCTATGGTGTTGCTGGTACGTCCTGATGTTCCCTGATTGTGAGCACATAGTGGGAAGTACCCATTATGTCACTGGTCCGTAGTATAGAAAACCCAGTGACTGTTCGGGTTTATCATCCCTGTATATTCCAAAGAGGGTGAACGCCAGCATCACACCGTAAAGAAGGGGGGGGGGGGGGAGAGCCTAAATAGGTTCTTAATCTAGATATAGATCTTTGTATATTTCACTGTGGTGTTGCTGGTACATGGATTTATGGGGTCTTGTTAGTGAAATAATGGATAGTGGAATAATAAGGGACGGCCGTCTGCCAAGGAGCAACCCGGAAGAAGTAGAAAAACCCCTCCGGTTACTCGTCGGCAAGCGGTAACCCCCCCATTAGAGGAAACCGAAAATTTCCATCTCTGCGTTCAGTCCATTTGGCAGCACAGAGTAAAATTCGAAGATCCTCCTGGATTCTATTCTCGACATTTTGTGTATGAAATTGCCCCCCCTCCAATCTTTTTTTACCTTTTCAAGTGCCGTATATTTTAGTCCACTGGGCTCTTTGTTGTGAGTTATTCTATAGTGGTTTGCAATATGTTCGGATACTCGTTTTTGTAGTGTTCTTTTGGTGCGGCCAATATACCGTTTTTGACATGGGCATTCTAGAGCATATATGACTTCTGTTGAGCTGCATGT
Organism: Bufo bufo; assembly: GCF_905171765.1. Lineage (NCBI taxonomy): Eukaryota > Metazoa > Chordata > Amphibia > Anura > Bufonidae > Bufo > Bufo bufo. Next base: position 482,008,334 of record NC_053389.1, read on the forward strand.
TAAAAATTCTTTGATTTCTTGTTTATGGAGGTTTGTTTTGGATATGACGCAGGTGGTTTTGGGAAAAGATGTTGTTCGACAGTTCTTGCATTTTCCACATCTGAAAAAGCCTGTGATGTCTGCCCATTCCTGAATTGTTGTTGACTGTCCTATGTTTTGTTTAATGGTGGGGGCAATTTTTAGGCCTAAATTCGGGGCTTTAGTGAACGTGATTAGTGGAGTATCTGTAATGGTAGACCCTATTGTTTTATCCTGTTTTATGTGGTACCAATGATTGTTTATGATCCTTTTGATTTTTTGGTATTGTGGGTTGTAGGGTAGTATGATCCTGCATGGTATGTCTGACTCTTCTTGTGTCTTAGTTGTTTTGTTGAAGAATGATTTCCTTTCCATTTTCTTGACTTTATTTAGTGATGTTTCTAACAATTCAATGGGGTATTTTTTATCAATAAATTGTGTTTTCATTTTCTCCGATTCTTCTTCAAAATGAGATTCTATTGTACAATTTCTTTTGACCCTACGGAACTGTCCCCGTGGAATATTTGTAAGCCATGATGGTAGGTGGCAACTGTCATACTGGATAAAGATGATGTTCGCCCAGTGCTGGACCTCAAGATAGTGAATCGCTTCCTCCGCATCCAACGGTTCAAGATGGAGTCACTCCGCTCTGTGATTGCCTCTTTGGTACAGTGAGAACTCATGGCATCGATAGACATCCAAGACGCCTACTTACATGTTCCCATCGCACCTGCTCATCATTGTTTTCTTCGTTTTGCCATTTATTCATGTCACTACCAGTTCGTCGCCCTGCCATTCGGCCTAGCGACAGCTCCGAGAGTGTTCCTAAAGGTGCTTGCCCCCCTCCTGGGTCTCCGGCTCTCCTCCCGTATCTAGACGATATCTTGATCAAAGCATCTACAGTCTCCCAATGCGAGGAGAGTCTTCAGATCACTTTGAGCACCCTGTTCCGCTTTGGGTGGATAGTCAATCGGCGGAAATCCTGCTTATCTCCCACCACACAAATCAGGTTTCTGGGCATGATACTAGACTCAGGTGCAGCCGTGGTACGCCTGCCATTGGACAAGAGCGTGGACATTCAGAGATCTATACGCATATTACTCCAATGCTGCAATACTTCTATCCGCAATTGCATGCGGGACGTTACAGCAATACAATGCTAACAGACGCTCCCTGCTTGTGAGAGAAATGCATCTAGCTGTGCAGCTAAAACATAGAATAATATGTCTGAAAAAGACATTAGGGAAGTCCAAAGAATTACCTTTCACAGTTATGATTGTACAAAGTAGTATAGCCATTATGATTTTTTTGTTTTTTAAAGTCAGGTATGCTTTTTTTTTTTTTAAATCAGATAATTTTTATTTGAGTTTAATAAAAACAAAATATTATTACAGTAACAACCCCTTACACCCACCAACCCCCCTCTTCCCACCCACCCCTTCTTCAGTCCTGCGACCAAGTAAAGTCCAGAGTCATTTCCGTGATAGTCTTTGTATCACCATACACCATTAACATACTCTCTCCCATATATCTTCCGTAACCGCCATTCCATCCCTTGTCCTCAACAGCTCACATATTCATCTTTCATCCATCCAACATATAAATGGTCACCATTCTTCCCAGCAGGCAAGAAATAAAATAAACCAGCACACAATATTTTGGACATTTTCCACCCAATATACTATTAATTAATGTTGTTATATCTCAACCACGAGAACCATACTATTTCAAATTTTTTGACCGCTCCTCTCTTCTGATAGACATACCTTTCCAACTTTACCAAGATGTGAACCCTGTCTATTAACTCTTTCAATGTAGGTGCTTCTGGATCTATCCAATGTTGTGCAATACTTTTCCTGGCTTGATATAAAACACGCATAATGGCCGTTTTCTTTTTTGCCATCCCTGGCTGAACTTTAACACATCCTAAAACACACACTAGTGGTGTAACCTCTATGTTAGTTTGGAACACAACATTCATCCAGTATCTCCTAAGCTTTGGACAGTTCCACATCAGATGGATTAGATCAGCTTTATGCCTATTACACCTCGGACAACAGTCATCTGCTCTATATGCCTTCTTTTTCAACAAAACCGGGGTTCTGTATACCCTGTGCATCAAGTACAATTGTGATACCCGTTGTGCTTCACTCACTGCTATGGTTTGAAAATTCTTCATTACTTCATCCCATAAGTCCTCATTTAGATCTCCAATGTCAGCTTCCATTTCCCGTATAATCCTAACGGCCTATTTTTATACTGCACTTCCATCAGGTCATGTAAGAAGAGATATTACCCCATTTGTGCTCCCCTGCGTTGTGGTGAGGTCTATAATACTATGCTTTGGTGCCTGAACAATGTTTTTCATGTTTTTATTTGCGATCGTATAGCATGTCTGAGCTGAAGATAAAGATAAAAAGAGTTATGTGGTATATTAAATTCTTGTTTTAGTTGTGCAAATTCTTTAGATTGTTATTAGAGAATAACTGAACCATTCTATTAAGACCATACCTCTCCCACCCCTTTGTTTCTGACACTTTACCTACTTCTTTATACATATAGTTCGGCCATATTGGTGTATATTTTGTATATCCCAATATTTTAGCCATAGACCTGGCTTTCCACCATATTTTGTGTATCACTCTCAATATCTGATATTGCGCACCTCTATCATAAAAAGTACCCTCCTCCAAGGCTGATAGCAAACATTTTTTCCCTATAAGGTGTTTCACTATTTTTCCCCGTCTTGTTTAGGTTTTTTTTCACTGTCTCCCCAACCCCCTGATAATGCTGCAGTTGGGCTGCGACATAATACACCCAAGGTCTGGTATAGCTAGTCCCCCATGCGTTTTAGGCCTCTGTAATGTACTTAATTTTATGCGAGGAACACCTCGTTTCCATATAAGATCCTTAAAAATTGTATTAACCTTGTGGAGAAAACGGATTGGAATCCATATTGGAGCATTATGGACGAGGTATAACAGTTGGGGCATAAGAATCATTTTAATAAGGTTGGCTCTGCCAATCAACGTAAGGGGTAACTTAGTCCATGCTTGCATTTTACTCCTGAACTTTTCAAGTAGGGGGTACTAGATTCAATCACTATATTCTCGAGTATCAGTAGATATTTTCACCCCCAAGTACGTAAAGGATGTAACAACTTTGAGATCCGATGACACTAGCAAAGACGGATTCACTGTTTTAGATAAAGGCATTACAGTAGATTTTGACCAATTTATGGTCAATCCAGATAGTTGGCCAAAGTCATTTATAATCTTAATAGCTTCCGAAAGGGATGTTTCCCAATCTTCCAAAAATAACAAGTCGTCTGCATATAATGCAACTTTTTCTATAAGATTCCCATATTGAAAACCTTTTACTAGACCTGCACTTCTAAGGGCTTCAGCTAGCGGCTCTATCGCCATTGCAAACAATAGTGGTGACAAAGGGCACCCCTGCCTAGTCCCCCTATAAATATTGAATGGGTCTGATAAATTACCATTTACTCTTACGGACGCTCTAGGACTAGCATATAATAACTGTATCCATTTTATGAACTCTGGGCCAAAGCCCATCTTCTGGAGTACAGACCACAAATACCGCCATTCCAACTGTCAATGCTTTGGCCGCATCAAGAGATGCGACCGCCCGCATTCGAGGTGTGAACATGACCTGCCTGAATATTTAAAAACAGACGCCTAATATTCACCGCTGTGGACATATTTGGCATAAAGCCAGCTTGGTCGGTATGTATAGAGACGTAATTACTGTATTTAAGCGATTCGCCAGCACTTTTGCCAATATCCTTCACATCCACTGGAAGCAAAGATATAGGTCTATAAGAGTCAGCTTCTAGAACGTCTTTTACCTGGTTTTGGTAACACCACAATTATGGCCTCATTCATAGACAGCGGTAAACTACCCAAACCCTTAGCTTCTTCACACACCTCCAACAACTGAGGCAAAAGTGTTGAAGCATAAGACTTGTATATTTCCACCGGTAACCCATCTTTGCCGGGGGCTTTATTATTGGCCATATCAACTGAGGGGCTAACTCCATTTCTTTTAATGTTTTAGGCCCCTCAAGCATATTCCTCTGATCCTCAGAGAGGACATTTAAATGTAACGGGTGTAGGAAGCCCTGCAAATCCTCATCCGGTGCACGCATCTTAGTCTCATATAAAGAAGAGTAAAATGTGTGCATGATTTTCAGTATATACTCTTGTGATGTGTGTATGTTCCCCTCCCTATCCCTAAGAGCCGCTATGTATGGCTGTTTTGTTGTTGGGCTTTAGAGATTAATGCTAACATCCCTACCTGCCTTCTCTCCTTCTTCATAATGGGATTGTTTTGAAAAGAACCTTTTATTTTGTGCAGTTTGTAGTAGATTGTCGTTTCAGTTTTTGTTGTGGCCTTCCCGCCATCTCTTTTTCCATTGTTACGTCCGGTGAAACAATGTACTCTGCTTCTGTTGTTTCCACCTCAGCCATTAGTCTACGTACATTAAACCTGCATTCATTTTTATTTTTATTTATGTCAGCTATTAATAACCCCCTTAAGAAAGCTTTCATTGTATCCCATACTATCATTTTGGGGGCTGATGGATTATTAAGTGTGAAAATTTCCTTCAATTTCTCCCCTATTCCACCAATATCTGGAAGTATATGCAGCCAGTACGGATTGAATTTCCATACCTTAATGCTTTATGTTTGGGAAGATAGAAAGTCAGAGCCGTTGCCATTACTGGGGGAATGATCTGAGATCCTTCGTGGGAGATATTCCACCTTTTGGCATATTGTCCCATGCTCTCATTACCCAATATCATATCTATCCTTGACAAGGAACCATATGTTGTAGAATAGCATGAATATTGTTTTGTTTGTGGATGTTTCATCCTCCAGTAATCCAACAGGGAGACCTCCTGAATTAATTTGCCAAACTGAGTGACACCACCCCCTGCAGATTGTGGACCCCCACTCATTCTATCCATATCAGTATGTATTACCGTATTGAAATCTCCTAACATTAAAACCGGGACCTCTGGTAGATCCGTCATAAAACCCAGAGCAGTTCTGAGCACAGTAGGGGAATACGGCGGCGGTATATACATTCCTATTATAACACATCTTGTATTAAATACAGTACAATATAAACAAATAAATCTCCCTTCAGTATCTATTTTTGGATAGGCATTTGAATGGTATATTCCTGTGTATGAGAAAGCTCACGAGACCCCTTGCATAATGTGGAATAGGTAGCATGGAAACAATGCCCCGCCCAACGAGGACTGAGCAGCGATGTCTGTTCTTTAGACAAATGTGTTTCCTGTAAGCAACAGATCACGGGGTGGCATTGCCTCATGCTATCCAATATTGCCTTTCTCTTGTTGTTATCTTTTACCCCTCTGACATTCCAACTAACAAATTTAATTGTTCCTGCCATCTCTACACGTTGCACACATATTCATCGGGTAGAACACTATATAAATATAAGACATATCAAGACATTTCTCTGGTGTATGGTATACAAACCAAGCTCTAACATAGTTAGTCTGAACTATCATGGTCGCAGTATCTGAACAAACAACTGGTAACTTCCCCTTTAACAGTTTTGTCTCCAAAAAGACAAGGTTAGTGCTTCAACCTCCTCCACGAGTCCCCACTACAACACCGTTTGATTGGCCCGTGGGATAAAACAGCACCCGCTGCTGAGGCCTAGCACTGGTCAGCACTTTACCCTTAGTAACTGGGTTGGCTAACCCTAAAAACTTATCAACACTTAAATTGTTTATGTAGTATAAATCCCTCCTTTACCTTATAGGTCTACTTGCTCCCTCTGCATTTTCATATATAGTGATATTAACGGGCTACTGAAACCTGCTAAATACTCTGATGCATATTTCAACCTTATAACAACTGTTATGCAACCATTACAGCATTCATACCCTCCAATCACGCCCATATATACTCATTCTGCCAGATGATGAGCAAAAAGTATGCCCACACAGGAGCATGTTCTTTATCATCTCGGATAATTTCATCTGTTGTTTTCCGCCAATTGCCGTTCATGTCGATCCAGCCATCTCAGCGCCTCCTTCGGATCCTCATGAAATGTTGTATTTCCCAGTGCGACAATTCTTAGCTTGGCTGGGTAGATCATGGAATAGGATACATTCAACGCCCTAAGGCGACGTTTAATGTCCAGGAATTTAGCTCTTCTTTTTTGCACTTCCTAAGAGAAATCTGGAAAAAGCGCCACCTTCTGCCCGTTAATGGTAAGGTCAGCCACATCTCTGGCTTTTCTCAGTAGAATGTCCCGGTCCTTGTAGTGTAATATTTTCATCAAGACTGGTCTCGGGGGTGCGCCCGGAGGCAACGGGCGAGTCGGAACTCTATGAGCCCTTTAGACCGCAAATAGTGGTGTCAGCGCCGCCTCCCCAAATTTTTCTTTTAACCAGGTTTCAAAAAAAGTCTGTAGGATTAGCCCCTTCGGTTTTTTCAGGCACTTCCACCAACCTTATATTGTTACGGCGTGACCGGTTCTCTAGGTCATCTTGTTTAGCCGCAATAATGTCTAGACGTCGCATATATTCTGTAGCATCACGCTTCATGGGTGGTATGGCATCCTCAACTGCTCCCATTCTTTCCTCCAAAGCTGAGGTGCGCTCTGCCAACTTTGTCATGTCATGGCGGACTATAGTGACATCCTCCTTTATAGCACCCACTTGCACAGTGAGAGCATTCAGTGATTTGCCGCACTTTGATATAGCATGCATAACATCTTTCAGGGTGGGTTCATCAGAGTCAGAGTCCTGCTCCCCTGTGTCGATGTCATCATCTTCTGACTGCAGGGCATTGTACCTGTTGGATTTAGTACTGTGCGCCCCTGCAGCTGCTTCTTTTTCAGCCACATCATCTGCCATCGATTCTTCTGTGACATCGGTGTCCTGGCATACTTCTCCAGCCTCACCGCTGTATCTCTCTGCACCTCCACCAAGCGGCTCTGTCGGCCTGGGGTTGCCGCTCCGCCATCTTGAATATCTCTGTCCCCGCTTTTGGCGTCCTTTTTTATCTTCATGGCCGCGATTTTTCGGCCCTGCTGCGCACCGGACAGGTCAGTAACGGCCCAGAGGTAGATTAGGGGTTGTTTGTGAGCTATATTCGCCCGTTTACAGGATATATTTGCCGATAATGCAGTCAGGTATGCTTTAAACTCACTGGTGCATGACAGGAACCAAATTCTGAAGGTCAATGGATGGCAAAAGTATGGCGTACAGGTAGATAGCGGATGAATGATAGTGAACAGAAATAGAGCAATACTAAGCTGATCTTATCTGAATTCAAACCAGACAATAGCCAGAACCATGCAACAGCAGAGCAACAAACCAACCCTAAACACAGCAACATATTAACCCGTTAAGTACCAGCGCTGTACATGTACGGCGCTGGCTACTGTGGCTTAAATACCAGCGCCATAATACTATGGCGCGCTGATCAGGCGGGTGCAGGAGCTGCACCCGCCTGATCAGCTGCAGGAGTCCTGCAGTGACTGATAGCCGGACCCCTGCTATTTACGCCGGAATCAGTGAAAACACCAATTCCGGCGCATTAACCCTAGATGTGCCGCAGTCAGCGCTGACCACATGCGATGTGTGGAGAGGGAGTACCCCTCAGGTACCCGCACTGCTGTGACGGGGACCCAATGGCTTGGACAGCAGCCCAATGCCTTCCCTAGGCATTGTGGCTGCCATTCTTGTGAGGGGGGATGGATCTCACAGGCAGGAAGGCTGTAAGTGTATTACAGTGGTAATACACTTACAGCAAATGCATTACAATACAGAAGTATTGTAATGGATTGTTCAGGGGATCAGGCCCCCAAAAGTACAAAAAATATATATGGCTCTCAGAAAATGTCAACACAAAAACAAGATTTTATTCTGTTTAAAAAGGCTTTCACTGTGTAAAACTTAAAGGGGTTGGCCACTATATAAGTAATTTCCACTGTATAGTGGGAGGTAGGGTAAAAAAGAGTTTCCTAATATACTTTATTAAAAAAATCCAAATGGTAATGTTTTTATAACGAGCCCCGCTCTGCATGCAGCTAGTTCGTCCATGGCTGCACGCGACATGGAGGAGCTTTAGAGAAAGCTCATCCATGGCTTTATTCTAACTGCACATGCGCTACTTTTCCTAATAAGAGCAGCGCATGCCCAGTCTGCCTCTCCCACTGGCACGCTCCCTGCTCTGACTCTGTCTCTACAACCGGCTTATTTCTGTCAGAGTTCGGAGCTGGAAGAAAGTAAGAGCGCGTCTGACCCCCGAAGCTGCAGAATCATATATATTGTGGTTTATTTTGCTGTTAAAAATTGAATAAGAAAAAATCTGCGCCACCAATGATAATTAACCTTTAATGCAGAAACACATAGCCAGCACCCGACCTCTGACAGGGAGCTGCGATCAGCGGCAGTTAACCCCTCAGGTGCCACACTCGCCTCCTGTATCTGTAAGAGGACCTTTCATGGGTCTATACTTTATTAACTAAGTAGCAGGACATGTAGAGAGGCGCCCAGGGACCTCCCTGCACTTACTATTATATCTGGGCGCCGCTCCATTCGCCTGCTGTGGCCCCCCATTACCGTCTCCCGCGCTGTATGCTAAGTAATAGCATCGGAACACCAGCTTCTCTCCCTGGGCGTTCCTTCTTCCTGGCTGTAGCGCTGTCCAATCGCAGTGCAGAGCGTCACAGACAGGGAGGTAAGTTTTTTTTCCTCCCTGGCTGTGATGCTCTGCGCAGTGATTGTACAGCGCTACAGCCAGGAAGAAGGAACGCCCAGGGAGAGAAGCTGGTGTCTCCTCCCTGGTGTTCCAATATTAGTAGTTAGCAAACAGTGCGGGAGAATGTAACAGGGGCCACAGCGGGCGAACGGAGCGGCACCCAGGAATAATAGTAAGTGTAGGGAGATCCCTGGGCACCGCTCTACATGTCCTGCTACTTAGTTAATAAAGTCCGGACCCATGAAAGGTCCTCTGGTTAATTATCATTGGTGGCACAGTGGCCACAGTCCCTCCCCTCCCCACTCTCTCCTCGTTGTGTGATGTGCGCGTCGGGCGCATGCATCTCCGTTCCACTGTATTGCCGCGGCCCAGCAAACAATCTTCCTGGGCTCGGTCCTGGGCCGCGGCCCAGCTGTTGGGGACCGCTGTGCTAGAGTATACTAATGTTTTGTGGGAGATTACCTCTAACAGTATTTTCTCTGCCCTGCCGCAATCATTAAGAGGTGGACGCCTCTTAATAATTATGGCACACCTGACGCCAGTGCAACAGAAATAAAGACCAGCATACAAATAATTCCTCCCTATGAAGGAAGCCATAGGGTGATAGTATTGTAGGATAGTGCAAGTTCTGGTGCAGAATCACTCTTATAAGGATGACTATCATCCTTTAGGCCGGTTAGAGAAGGACATGGCATGGTTTTAAGTAACTTCTTGTTATTGTCCTGGCTGACGCACTGCTTTTATGATGTAGTTTGTATATCATATTGACTAATGGGATATTTTAATTTTATTATAGGTTGAGTTTTATGTGGTGATCTGTGTAATTACATTCCTTTTGGATAAATATGTCTTTGGTGACTGGTGGTTGTGTGCGACTAGTTTCTGTGAGCCCCTGAGAACTGTATATAAAGAAATCTTGCCTGTGTTTTCCAGGAGATGAGCCATGTCCCCTTCTCTTCTCCTCCACACTGTCCTATGCAGTGTAACATGCTGATGACATTACGGGTATTTCTGTGACACCTCATATTTAGAGAGAGAGAATACTTGTGGTAGGTTAACAGCATGATTGACACAGTATGATTAAAGCTATGGCTTAATTGCTTCAGTCTTTTCCTTGTTTATGTGCACAGATGTCCTGACAGCACATATTATGACTCAAAATGGTAACATTCTTATGTTCGCTTTTGATAAAGTAGACTACATGCAAAACTAAGCCTTTTGTCCATTAGAGAATTGTATTTTATGACAAATTACACAGATCTAGTTGACTAGTCTTTCACTTGAGTTTAGTCATACACATCTAATTACATCTCATGGATCCTATAATATAGCATTTTGGCTGGATTCACACATGCATTTTTTATGTCGTTTTTTGAGTCGGGAGTAGATCCAAAAAAAGAAAAATACATAGGAATGGCTTGTACTTAGCATCTCCTTTATATCCACTCATGTATTTTGACTTAAAAAAACTTTATAAAAAAATTCACATGTGTGATTCTCTCCTTTATAATATAGAATCAAGAAGAAATTGCATGTCACATTTTCTGGCAGATTTATTTTTGTTTTATTTCTTTTAAACTTGAAATCGATCAAAAAAGCTCTTCAAGGAGTTATTCCACAAAAAGTATTACTACGTAATCTATAGGGCATTTCAAATTAAATATTATTGCAATATACAGTATGTGCAAAAATACTGTTAGTTTCTTTCTGTACATTTTTCCTCTTTCTTAACGCCCCTTGCTGTTTACCCTTCTGCTCCAACTGCTCTGCAGTCAGTGGTGGGCTCAGTAGCTTCCCTGCCTGGTGCAGAGGATGGGAGTCGTAGTGGCCCTGAAGAAGTGTTGTGTCATAGTGTACTCCCTCAGGCGATTGCTTCCTGGGGATGGGTGCAGTGGAAATGTAGTATTGAAGAATGAGGCCAGAAGTGAACATATAAAAGTCTTTTTAGTAAGTCCAAAGCAGAACTTCTCTTGCACCAGCAAGGATTATGAAGGCAGGCTAGATAGCGGCAATTTAGCACTTAGGTCGTACTGGCCTAGGGATGTTGTGTGTGATGGGTGTCCATCGCCTCGCATCAGTGTCTATAGATGCTGGTTATAGCAGTTCACTCTGCTGTTTAGCATTTCAAGACTTCACTTGAGGCTTTGAGCTGGGAAGAGAGCAGTGGCGAACACGTGAGTCACACTTTTTTTTTTATGTTAAGGGACACAGGTCTGGCCAAAAGAGGTTGTAGGCCCCAAGGTCAGAAACCCCTTTAAAGAAGCTATTTAAGCCCAGATTATCTCCAAAGGCAGCATTGTTCCTGGGTTCAAACATAATGTTCTGCATCTGCATTTAACACTGGATGTATATTGCAGGTCTCTGGGCATACACCGTATGGGTGGGTGCCCATAGCATTAGTTCAGCCTCCTCTTATCACACTCCTCACCAGGAGTCTTTCTCACCATTCTATTGCATCTGACTTGCTGATCTGTCTCCTTTACAGTAGCATGCTTGTGGAAGAGAGATGCCATCTTCTCTCAAACCCTGGGGCAGCACCTCCATATCTGCAGCCAACTCCAGGACTGGTCTGCAGCCTCTCGTAATCAGCCAATTGGCTCTCGTGGTGGCACCTTTGCATGGGAGACTCCCTTTCCATCCACTGTCGCTTTCACTGTCTCTTTGACCATCTCCTGCTCTCTTACAGGATGCTCTCTTCCTTTGTATGGGCCTCTCTGCTGTCTTTCAACCCAAGGCCTCATTACCAGGCCTTTACATTGTCTGCAGTAGAGGGGTGGTGACATACCATGTCGCCTTGCCTCAGATCTGCCCAAGATGGCACCACCCAGCACTTATATCAACTCCTCCTTGAAAGGTGTGTCACCGCTTGTCACCAGGGCCCATCCTACTATCCCCTCAGAAGATGACATGCTAGCCACATCCCCACTTGTCAACACTCTCTCCACCTTTTCTTCGGCAAAGTGGAGGTCAGCATCAGAGCATCAGTGCTGTCCACACCTCTAGAAAGGGCAATGTCCTCTCCTTAAGGTAGCTGCACCTTATGGGCATCACATTTGAGAATATATTTTCTTTCTTTTTTTTAACAAAGTATGCCTAGCCTGTCTTACCCAAATGTGAACTGAGTTTCAAAACTGTACAGACTAAAGTTAATATATAAAAAATAATAATAATACAGACAGAAAGCTGAGAACTTGCCAGTGCATGCTCCAAATCATGAGGGGGCTGGTCAATAAGTGCCTGATAGTCTCTGTTTCCAGGTATTTTTACGCTATGGATGCTCTACTCTATATCAGCATGTTTTGTCTTCCATAAACAGGTTCCATTGTACCCTTAACGAGAACAGAAATGTAGAAAGATGACATTTTCATGTGCTTGACACATTAACCTAACACCATGACAACACCATCTCCATAACTGTCCCAGTGAAGTAAGATAACCTGGGCATTTAACTCCAAAGACCTCTCCTTTCCTGTGTTCAAACATGGTGGTCTGCATCTGCGTAGTGTTGAGCACGATTATTTGAAAAGCTAATTTTTATCTCGAATATCGCCACTTCGAGAATTCGCGAATATTTAGAATATAGTGCTATATATTCGTTATATCGAATATTCATCATTTTTTCCATCTGAACACATGATTCCTCCCTGCTTCTTGCTTGTGGGCCAATGAGTCATTGGCCAACAAGCAACTTAAGCACGGAGGAATCATGACTTCAGATGGAAAAAAATGACGAATATTCTAAAATACGAATATATAGCACTATATTCTATAGTGCTATATATTCATTTTTGACCCACTCCTGTATTGATTGCGTAATAGTCGCATATTACGCGATCATTACCTTGCCGATTTTAGAGTAAAAAAAAAAGAATGTAGAATATAACAAATATTAGAATTCGCGAATATTCTACAAAAAATTCGCGAAATATCACGAATTCGAATATGATCCCTGCCGCTCATCACTACATCTGCGTTGAACGGGATGCAAATTACAAGTCTCTAGGTGTACACCTGCTTCTCATATATTCTTCTGTGGTTGCTTCAAGGTATACCGATATACCATGCTTGTGCTCTCTGGGAGCAATGGAAGTAATGGGTCTTCTTGTGCCATTAGAACTCGTTGAGCATGAGTGCACCACTGATAGAGCATGAACTGATTTTTTCCATCCTGTTAGAACCTGTGCATAAAGAGGTCATGTATCCTGCTGATAATTATCACAACCCAACAGGTCTGTATGTGCTGTAATAGTGTGCTTTGGGTGGGGAGGCTCACCTACACAGCAGACAAGTAGATTTAAAATGTTATGTATAGCTCCCCAACATTTTTTGCTGCCGATGCAATGTCTTCAGTGGTTCAGGGGCTATAGCATGATGTGCAATACATGATATGGTTTTAGAGTGTTACAAAGATAATACATTTATATATCTAGTGCCCTATCTGAGGGAAGCATACTCGGGTGACTTACTTGAACTGACCCAGGGGTCTTGCTAAAATCTGTATTGAGCAGCGCCAGCACTAGAGTTCAATACACAGTGCATGCTGGACAGTCCTTGTATTCATGAGGACCAGGCTCTCCCTGCCCCCTGGGGAGAGCTGGTGACAGATTCCCTTTAAAAACATAGCGGCAACAGCAGTAAATAAACCGAAAGTGCATATCATTCCACTGATCACATGTGAAATACACTCGGCGGTTGTCACTGAGATTTTATCCATCCAGAAAAAAATGCACTTAAAGTGAAAAGATAAGGAGGATTTTGTTTTCATGTCCTATGATAAAGATGGTAATCTGGAGTTTTGTGCTGCCATTGGCTATAGCCTAAGGCACAGTTTTCTGTAGAGAAAAGGTTAAACAATAACTGGAAACTAAGTATAGAGCTTCTCCTTAAAGTGGATATTTTCAATGAATACATACATTGAACAACATTGCCTGGGGCTTGACAACGAAGATTGCTTTCTTTACATGAGGGTGAAATCCAGACAATAATGTTGATGTAAACTCAAAGACTAGACCAGGACTATATTCCTAGTTACAGAAGTATTTATTAGCATTGTTAGTTATCATTTTATCTGTAATACAACTAAATATATTGATGAACACCAAAAATATAGACTGAAATGTGCTATGGGGGATTTTTCAATGCTGCATGGCAATCTTGTGATGTGCAAAAGTTGCACATTTTTGTACATGGGGCATTTTGCACCAAAATGTGTGACTTTTTAAGGAAAACGGCTGTAAATTATGAAATGTATGTCAGCCAATAGCACAATATGCAACACGTTTATTAAAAGGCACAATGGTCCTCTTAATAAATCTGCAAATCTTTCTCCAATGGACTTCTTAAGACTGAAGACATTTGAAACATCGGTCTTTAGTCAATGCACCCCTATGACTGTACTATATTAAGCCAATGATTTATGATCAATATATACTGTAGATCTAAAATTCTGTATTGATTCATTTTATAGTATATATGTATATGGTACTATCAGGGATATTTATCAAACTGGTGTAAAAGTAGAACTGGCTGTGGAGCTGTGAAAAATGAAAGGTGGAATCTGATTGGTTGCTATGGGCGACTAAGCCAGCTCTACTTTACACCAGTTTGATAAATCTCCCCCTATGTTTTTATGGCTTGATAAATATCCATGATGTCTGCACGCACCAGTAAATGGGACTGAATGTATAGATTTGTACATCCAGTATTAAAGCTTTCATCACCTTGAAAGGACATAGGAAGGTGTTTACAAGACCCCTAAGGAAGAGCAGCTCTTATTCTGGGGGACCCAGCCTGCCTGTGTGTTACATGAGATGATGATCCATATGGATGGCTGACATGTAATATTTCATTTTCATGCATAGTATCACTTTCCCCTAGTAATAACATCATCAGAGCTTTTGAAGTCAGACCCAATCTGAAAAAGGGTCATCTTCACAACACAAATAACAGAGGTTATATAAATCCCCCGAGTTCAGTCAATGCGCTGCTTTCACGTTAGGTACACTGCTGCAAATGTAGTAAAAAACTTTCTTTGCGTTCTCCGTATGTTTTTTGATAGTCGTCCTAGGATTGTTAGACAATGGTGACATTGCGCACTATTTTACCTGGGTTTCGTGAAGATCTAACTTTGGTTCAGTATTACTATAGCCAAAATAAAAGATGCTGAAAAGGCGGCCACATTATACCCATCTGAATGTAGTTTCAGGCTAGCTGGTTTTGTGTAAACTTGAAAAAGGGGGATGGGCTCTGTTGCTCTGGTCCTCAGGGGACAGTATTTTGGTCCAGACTGGCCCTACTGGGCACATTCCCTTTTGTAAAAAACCAGTGTGAATGTACAACGATTTGGGCAATATCATCCTAGAAATAACAAAATTGTGCACAAATGGTATTAAAATTGTGGCAAAAATGCAACTAAAATAGATACAGGGCTTCTGGTGACAGGTCGTGCTCTGGCACCACAGAGTAGGACACAGCCCAAAAGAAGGTGAGGACACAGACAAGTAGAGGTAACTTTTTTTTTTATATATATAGTCAATGGTTTCGCACTGCGACCTGCAACATGCTGTGACTGCGACGCACAGAAATCTAACTTGGTGGATTTTTTGCTACTGTCATGTCGCAGTGCGACACCATTGACCATTATTATATAAAAAATTTTTAAAAAGTTGCACTACTTTTCTGAGAGACATGTCGCTGTGTACTGTAGCCCTAGCCTTAAGGATCCATTTTTTTTCAACTAAAGGGCCAGACTGGGACCAAAAAGCAGCCCTTGCACCCAAACCCTGCCAGCCAATATACAATATCATTACAAAAAACGTTGCACGACATTGGTGCGACACATGTTGCTGTGTAGCCCTAGCCTATATTATCTGTGTTGGAGTGTGGTGCTATATGTTATGTTTTATTGATGGTAGCACAGATTTTACATTCCTGACAATGTGAATAAGGCTTTCACAGAAGCACAATCTGTCAGTAGGCACCAAGACAGATTTCGCTTTTGTTTGAAAGGATAAGTAATTGGCCGTTAAGTGGGCCGCCTATAAGCAAGTGAACAAGTACGGCTTGTGATCAGTTCTTCATTGAAGTATTGATTACAAAGGTTAAAGTCATTGAGACCACACAAATAAAGCCAATTATGATAGTTTATATTGTAGCTGAAACGCCGCATAGCCTGGCTCCATGTGAAAGTGTTTAGCTACGCTGAACATGTGTATGCCTATGTAGTAGCATAGTTAACTGAAAATAAGTTATTACAAAGATTTATTTTCTTTTGTACATGAAAAAATCATTACATCTGGAAGATATTTGGTCATCTTTAAAGAATTTGTTTTTAGTCAAGATTCGGTTTTAAACTGACAGCTGTCTATGTCATCAGATCACAGTCACAGATGGAACCTATTTGCCTTTGTATAAATGGCAACAAACACATTGTACTGTGAGCTGCTATCACGTGGAATTACAGCCAGCGTGTGTATTGCACGGGCCTAGATGGGGATTTTTCTTTTACTTGGAACTCAACTACAGGTGCAAAAGGATCTTCTGCTGAGGCTGCACATTAAACTAATCAGGGTAACACGATCATAAAAGCCAGGCCATTGTCTTTTGGACAAAATCAATCCATTACTAACTAGAGCTCCTCCATGTGACTTTGTGGTGTTTCTCCCACCTTACCTCTGCCAGCAAAATCAGTCATATTTTAAGTGGAGATTAAGCTGTTGTATGAGATATGTAATATTCCAAAAAGCTTTTCAATGTTCAATGCAAAAATAGAATAAAAGCAGATGAAATGGATAACTTTCCCCAAGAAAGTGTGGTCTATCCTGCCAGAAGATAATGGATTTCTTAGCCCTATCAAAATTCTTGATTTTATGCCCTGAGGCTCAATTACTTACTCAGCTTTCTTTTTTTTTTTTGCACTTTAGGTTACTGTTTGCAAATTCCAGATGTTAAGTTCCATAGCGCTCAGGTAATAGCAAGCTTGTATTATCAGGGACAGCACAAAATGACATATTTCCTGCTGCAAACTGATGACATGAAGTGGCATAGAGTGGGTGAAATTAGCTTACCTGAAATTTTGATTTCCTCAAGTCCAATGGCAGCACCATAAGGTTCACAAGGTTAGAAACTGCGCTCCAAAAATGGCTGTTGATTGATGGTTCCATCAGTCAGCGGCCTCCATTCACTTGTGTAAGAGGGAAACTAGCACATGCACAGTTCGTCCCCGACGTAAGTAAATAGAGGCCACTGATGGATGGGATAGTTCATCAGCAGGCATTTTTCGGAGAGCAGCTCCTGGAAACAGGAGCAGACCTGCAAGTAAACATGAATTAAGAATATTAAATCATGAGCTCTGATGGTTTTTCCCAGCACATGTGCAACTAGTAATATATATTTTTTGGCAAGTAAACCAGCCTTTCTTTGATAACTTGAGAGCCTTGCTCTTTTGTGGTGGAAAAGGAAAACTTAATATCAGAACCAATGACTCAATCCAGAGAGGCAGTAGATTTAGCAGAGGAGTCAGATGAAGTTTCCAGCTGGCTAGAAACACATGAACAATAGGCGAGGCCCACTCACCCAAAGACTGATCCCTGTGGAGCAATGGGTGCGCCCCCATATATCACCTGATGGGTGGGCACCCTCTGGCTGCACCATGTCTATTACATGCTGAGCCAGAAACCTAGCGGTACAGAAATTAGTGGTAGTTTGTGGTGTGTATGGTGTCCTTCATTGGTTGGTTAATTGTTAACTAACTATTGTTGGTGTGTTGTGTTTCTGTACTCAGGGTTATTAGGAACTTTTTAACCCTATGATGCTGCTGAATATATAGAATAAAACCAAAATTTTAGAACATACTGTCAACTCTGTCAATCTGCAGAATTTCTGTAGCTCCTGTAACAGTCTTGGAAAAAGGGAGGATTGCTCATGCAACAACCTATCACTTTACAAATACATGTTTGAAAGGAGGGGGAAATATTTGATCTCCTGGAACACAAATTGAAGACTTTAAGTACACAGTCGAGTCTCATTATTATGAACACTTCCTACTTTCAATGTCCACAGCACATAGCTCATGAAGGAACTCATGCATCCTGAGCTGGCTTGGTGGATATATAAGGTGTGCAATAGGCTGTCTGCACACATATCCCTTGTTGCTGTTGTGGGTAAAAGGGGAGATTTATCAGAGTTGCAAAATGGGATGATTATGGGCTTTTGAGTCAAGGATGGCAGTATTTCTGAAAATATGCAATTTATGAACTGCTCACGTGCTGCTGTGGTGAAAAGGTATGAGTGGACAAATGGCACAATTGTGAATGAATGACATGGAAACTGAAGAGAACCATGTGCCATTGATGTGAGAGGTGG
Source organism: Bufo bufo (assembly GCF_905171765.1). Taxonomy (NCBI): domain Eukaryota; kingdom Metazoa; phylum Chordata; class Amphibia; order Anura; family Bufonidae; genus Bufo; species Bufo bufo. The sequence goes on from NC_053389.1 coordinate 482,026,489, forward strand.
ACATTGTTCTGCCCTCACGCAGCTTCAGAGCCAACGTGAACCATGGAGCAGCTCGCCGCCAAAATGAACCAGGGGAAGAGGTGTAACTACCAAAGCGGCAGACCAGGCGACTGCTATGGGGCCCAGGGCAAGAGGGGCCCCAGTCGTAGTTGGGATTATCTCCTCTTCAACTGGAGGTGAAAACTTGGTCAGGACTCTACCCTCTAAAGCAAGGGTGCACAACCTGCAGCCCCCAACCATCTGGAAGCAGACATGTATGTCTATGTCTTGTGGCTGCTCTTTCATATATTGTCCCATTAGATGGGAGTACTAGAAGTTTAAAGGGATTCTGTCACCAGGTTTCACCCCCTCCAGATAAAAGTTTGATCCTTGCTATGGAGTCCTTACTTTTCTATGTACACCACTGACCAGGGGCTACCAGATGTGTGTCTAAAACAACATTTCAGTGAACTCTACTGCGTATGGGGCTCCGAAACAGATGGTCACTGCACCTCCGCTAACAAAGTTGCATTGGCAGATAAGGCTTTAATGTTTGTGACCGTATCACAACTGGATCTCTGCTGATTGCCAAAAGGTTGGCATATTCAATGAGTCATGTTTTCTGCTTTATCAAATGGATGGACGTTGGCGAAAAAAAAATCAGAGAACAGTCTGCGACCATTGCTGGAAGAACCCAAGCTGGTGGTGTCAGGTTTATGGTCTGGGGAATGTTTTTGTGGTATTCTCATAAACATCCATGTGGAAGGCATTCTCAACTGATCTGGGTATGTGATCCATCCTTGCAGATCACATACACCCATGCATGTGGATTATCTTCCATGGGGTGGATGGGATCTTCCAGCAACATGTCACATGGCTAGAGATGTCCAATATTGGTTGGAAGAGTATGACCAAGATTTCCAAGTACTGCCCCCCTAATTCCCTAGACCTGAACCCAATTGAGCATCTGTAGGACCATCTCAATCGTCATGGTCACTGTATAGATCCTCCCCCACACACCCTCCAGTAGCTGTGTGATGCACTGCAGCCAACATGGCACCAGAATACTTGTCACAACCTACCAGGAACTTATTGAGTCACTCCCAGTCCATCTAGCTGCTGTCCTGCTGCACACAGCGATTACTCTGGATATTAGCTGGTGGTCATAATAATGAGACTTGACTTTGTATTTCTTAGTTTTGAATTCAATATACAGTACAGTAAAATGAGGAGAGGCTGAGCTGCTGTAACCCAGCAGAGAATGGAATAGTCTGCTTCCACTCCATTCTCTGAGTTCTGGCACTATGGCTGCCATGAACAATGGATTGGTGTGGGTGTCAGACCCACTGATCTCATACTAATGATCTATGCCAGGGATGGGCAAACTGCGGCTCTCCAACTGTTGTAAAACTACAAATCCCATCATGCCCTGCTGTAGGCAGACTGGGCGTTGTAGTTTTACAACAGCTAGAGAGTCGCAGTTTGCCCATCCCTGATCTATGCTAAAGATAGGTCATCAATATCAGTAGCCCGGAAAATCCCTTAAACTTTAAGTTACTGCTAGGCCTAATGGATCTGAAGTTGTATACATCAGTAGATCTATTGGAGGATGTGCTCACATTACTTGATCACATAACCATTGTGTACAGCACTATATATGCACCTGGACATCAGTACAGAGCATTCCATACAGCAATCCCGTGATCTCATGATTGTATCCTCCAATATACCGTATACAGTATTGTGCAAAAGTTTTAGTAAAAATGGTGCAAAGTAAGAACACTTAAAAAAAAAAAAGCATTAATAGATTATTTAATCAACAAAATGCAAAGTGAATGAACAAAAGAAATCTAAATCAAATGGCACCTAGCTGCAATGACTCACAGAATAAGCTCACCATTTCTCCATTTTTCAAACAAGATATTGTGAATTAAATGGGGACATTAACAAATTCAACTTGTCACTAAAAAAATAAGCCCTTATAAGGCTGTGTGAATAAAAAATGTAAAATGTTAAGGGTCTTGGAAAACAAAACAAAACAAAACTGTAAAAACTAAATTGGCCAGGTCCATAAGAGAACAGGAAGCGTGCCGACATGCATAGCATCAAAAAGCTGATTGCTTTTACATGCAAATCATTGTAATGGGAGCCAATGTGCTGTATCAGTAGTGTAATGGTTTCTAGTTATTAGGCTTCATAGAACATTTTTCTATTCTATTCTGTAGAAATTCTTTGAAGTACAGCAGTCTCCAAGCTGGCTTTAATAATGATAACAACTATAACTACTAGGTTTTGTAGATAACACCCCTAAAAATAAAAGGGTACCATGATCCTGTGTAGTCATGCATGACCTACAGTATATGCTAATTAACAGCATGGCCACAAAAGCATGGATACTGTTTAAAGAGGTGCTATAACAACTCCTGACATCTATTTCACCCTTCCTTCCAATAACAATGGAGAATCTAGTCTTATGACTGTTGTGCCATTCCTTTAATATCCCTGCTAGAACTTTTGAATAAACTGCCAGCAGTCTGCACTGAAGGTCCAGATGGAGGGTTCCTGACCAGTTTATTAATATTTACACATTTCAGGAAACCAACAGTGGGCAGTCGTTTATCGCGTGCTGATACTAACCATCCTTTCCGCACAATTAAAGCCATTCCAGTGGGACACCTTACTAGGCCCGCAGAAACTGCAGTAATGACTTTGCTTTTAAACAGAAATTAGGGTAGAGCACAAAAAAGGTTAACTTAAAAGAAAAAAAACTATATAAAATTGGTATTTCTGTAACTGTACTAACCAGTAGAATAAAGATAACATGTAATTTTTCCCACAAGGTGTACGCAGCAATACTGGTGGAATTGCTGCCTTTTCTTTATCCTGCTTCCCAAAAAGAGAAACAAAAAGTTGTATTTACCCCCAAATAGTTCCAATGATAATGGCATATCATCCTGCAAAAAAATAAGACCTCACACAGCTTCATCAAGAGAAAAGTAAAAAAAATATGGTTTTCAGAAAATGGCTGTACTTGCACCCATAGCAACATGGCGCACGGAAATCAATCAAAATCTGTGGTGCAAAAGCCAAAAGGTGGGTCTTTTCATTCTGAACCCTGCAGTGTACCCAAACAGAAGTTTACGTCCGCATTTATGGCATTTCAATACCCAGTAGAACCCACCTAACAATTGAAAGGTTGTGATGTGTCCTAGAAGGCAGTAAAATGCCATATCTGTGAAAAAATTTGATGTTTGTGTTTACCTGCAAAATCCTTTTCTTGACGAGTTCATTAGGGGACACAGGAGACCATTGGTATAGCTGCTGCCACTAGGAGGCGACACTAAGCAAAAAAGTGTTCATTTAAATGGGTCCGGAAAAAAAAAAAAAAAAAAAAAGAAGAAGGAGGTACGTTTCCGTTCCACAAAAAAAAACAAAAAAACAAACAAACATGTTCTATTATTGTCCGCATTACGGACAAGGATAGTACTGTTCTATTAGGGGCCAGATGTTCTGTTCCGCAAAATAAGGATGTCATCTGTGTTTTTTGCAGACCGCAAAATACATATGGTCGTGTGCAAGAGGCCTAAGAAGAAAAGTGAAGATGGGTCAGAACCAAGAAAAGGTGGGTCCCATCAAAAAAAGCCAGCAATGTGTTTACTGGGTGATGGCTGTGTCCCCTAATGAACTTACAGGTAAACACAAAAAACCTATTTTATTGCTCGTATCATTGGGGGATACAGTAGACCATGGGACGTTCCAAAGCAGTACCATGGGGAGAGAACAAAAGACCTAAACAAAGCCAAGGCTGGCCATGAGATGCTGCACGGAAATGCGGGGAGAGGATGCACAGGAACCCTGAATAGGACAGGAAGAGCATGAACCAGGAAGGCCATCCAGAGAGCATAGAAGATGCAGTGTCTTAGACTGGTCAGAAAGAGGAAAGCCCAGTTAAATGAAGCCCAAGGGCTTGAGAGACTTCAGAAGATATGGATAGCAGCACAGGGTATCCACAAGAAGGATAAGCATGTCATACGACTGAAGATGATGTCCGGAAGGTACTTCTGGATGTCGAGGACCACAGAACTGCTGTGGAAGCCAGGACGTCTTGTATGACAATAGGCCCCACGGAAAACCGAGGGAGGTCAACTTAACAGAAATGGGTCTGTAGAATCCGGGTATGTACGATACGCTAAATTGGTAATCTGGAAGGAATCACTGGATAGATAGGTGAAGATCAGTCCTGTAGGGATCTCCTAGGTAGATGACCCAATATCTGTGGGACAATGAGTGAGAGAAAAATAGAGAGTAGCCACTCCTTTGTAAAAGATCCAGCACGAGAAGAGAATAAAAATTAAGGAATATGATTGTTCATCAATACAGAGATAAGGGAAGGCCAAGGGAGATGAAAAGCCACAGTGGGAACCAATCAGAGGTATAAACAGATAGACCATAGACAAATAGGGAGTACTCCGAGAAAAAGCATCCCAGCCGTGCAGCAGAGGAATGCGGCTGAAGAGTGTTGCCAAAGCAACCTCTGTCACTGGATAAGGCTACTTTCACACCTGCGTTAGGTGCGGAACCGTCTGGTATCTGCACATACGGATCCGCACCTATAATGAAAACGCTTGTATCCATTCAGAACGGATCCGTTTGCATTACCATCCGTTTTTTGTTCATGATAATGCAAATGGATCCGTTTTGACTTACACTGAAAGTCAATGGGAGGCGGATCCGTTTTCAATTGCGCCATATTGTGTCAGTGAAAACGGATCCATACCCATTGACTTACATTGTAAGTCAGGACGGATCCGTTTGGCTCAGTTTCGTCAGACGGACATCAAAACGCTGCAAGCAGCGTTTTGGTGTCTGCCTCCAGAGCGGAATGGAGACTGATCGGAGGCAAACTGATGCATTCTGAGCAGATCCTTATCCATTCAGAATGCATTGGGGCTAAACTGATCCGTTTTGGGCCGCTTGAGAGAGCCCTAAAACGAATCTCACAAGCGGACCCAGAAACGCCAGTGTGAAAGTAGCCTAAATCGAAGACTGATGCTGGATCCAGGACCAAAGCACGACTGGCTTTAGACAGCCTGAGGAAACAAAGAGACAGAGCAACCGCACTGTAAAAAAGAGAGCAGGCTACAATACATGAGAGAGAGCACCAACGCTCCCCAGTAATACGCTCATGGAAGCAGAACTAAAAAGGTCAGGACCGCAGGATACACCTCTGCTATAAAAATATAAAAAAAACTACGGAAAAGGGAATGTGGAAGACAGATGTCCGCAGATGCTTGTCATGAGACTTCTAGCGAGAGAACCTGCCTGATACTTCACAGATAAACTGCTGGGATCAGCAAGACCCAAGCGAAGGCTGAAGAAAAAATAAATAAAATAATACCTTGGTGATAGGTAGAAAAAATAAAGAAGCCGCGGCACTCTAATGGATCAAATGACAATTTCTTTTATTTCACCTCTTGTGGCAACGTTTCGACCGAGTGGTCTTTATCAAGCACAATACAACAGTGGTACAATGAACATATAAATACCTCCCCTTGGCCTCACATTGGCCTCAGTTCAGACATACCCTTTTAACCCTCTATACACATTATATCATTTCAAGCATATACTCCAAGACACAGGTCCTCATTAGTTCAGTTGCTAAGATGTTAAAGTCTTTGCCTACCGTGCCTCCATGCTGTTTGAGCCCCGTCCGGATCTACATCACTCCGGTGTATTAGCACACTGTGTATTTCACCTGGCGTCCCTCAGTTCCAACAAACTTCCATAACCCCATAAAATCAGGATTATTAGGGAACAAAATTGGTCTTAAATGTGTCCTTAGCCCTCTTGGAATTCGTTCAGCCTTATAGTATTCCCTAAGTGTGGACAGGTGTAATTCGGTGTTAATCAGCTGTTTCTTTTCTGTCTCCCATTTTCGTTTGATTAGATCCACTGTGGGTTTGTTCAGGAATGCTCCCTCGTCTTCATTACCCCGCAGGATGTGCGAAATTTGTTCACTTGTATAAAGAAGGCTTTTAGGTGAATCCATTTTAATCCGCCCACAATTTCAGCATAAACTAGAAATATATATATGCTGTACGAGTGTGCATGTCCTCAGACCTCCATAGATACAAAAAATATATTAGGTCAGCACTACTCACTGAAGTCCCAGTATTCCAATTCGTGGTGGTGCCTGCAGCGTTGGATCCCAGTCTGGGGGTTCCCGTGATAAATGGCAGAAAAAATAAAGAAGCCGCGGCACTCTAATGGATCAAATGACGATTTCTTTTAGTTCCCGCACTGCAGTGCTTTATGTACAATATGGTTAAATTAATGCTGGAATGCTTGGTTATGCTCTGGTGTGCTCTGGATCGCCGCATTCCGCCCCCAGAAAGATATATCAATAGAGCCTGGCGTCCGGTTACCTAGTAACTTCGACCAGGTGACAATACGTCACCCTAGACCTCCAGTCTTGTGATCGGCAATTCCGTCGAAGGACTGGCGGAAGTGAATTAGAAGGGCGGAAGTGACGACACCGGCGCAAGCGCAGCTGGAACTGAGGGACGCCAGGTGAAATACACAGTGTGCTAATACACCGGAGTGATGTAGATCCGGACGGGGCTCAAACAGCATGGAGGCACGGTAGGCAAAGACTTTAACATCTTAGCAACTGAACTAATGAGGACCTGTGTCTTGGAGTATATGCTTGAAATGATATAATGTGTATAGAGGGTTAAAAGGGTATGTCTGAACTGAGGCCAATGTGAGGCCAAGGGGAGGTATTTATATGTTCATTGTACCACTGTTGTATTGTGCTTGATAAAGACCACTCGGTCGAAACGTTGCCACAAGAGGTGAAATAAAAGAAATCGTCATTTGATCCATTAGAGTGCCGCGGCTTCTTTATTTTTTCTGCCATTTATCACGGGAACCCCCAGACCGGGATCCAACGCTGCAGGCACCACCACGAATTGGAATACTGGGACTTCAGTGAGTAGTGCTGACCTAATATATTTTTTGGTGATAGGTAGAGACCATCTACTGCCAGTAGCAGTTCTGAACATATAGAAGAAGAAGAAATAGTGCAGACATTCCAGAGCAGTAAGACGCCAACCTCTTGAATATGTATACTGACCAGGTAGACAAACAATATCTGGAGGGAGTGCAATTACTCATCTTGCAGAGGGGCATAAAGTAGAAATGGTGTTGCCTTCCAGCAACAAAACTACTATTAGTGGTGACAAGTGACAGCACCACTGCTCTGCGGGTATGGGGAGTAATGTAGCCGACTCACATTATGTGCCCTGAATAGGTATGTCCATTACAGAAGGACATGTCAGAGCTATTACTCATCTCCTAAGAGAGGTAGCACTGATGCTGCCACAGCAGCAAATGCTAGCACCAATGTCCCACTTGAGACAGGAACAATGTGATGGACCAGTGGCATAGAAACATGGAGGTTGTGCCACTGAAAAACCCTGCAATAGTGCGCACCTGTCGGAGCAAGGGCATCCATTGGTAGCGTAAAAGGAGCAGGGGGTCCACTGGAGAGGGAAATGTAGATACAATCGCCACACCTAGGACCAGTGTGAAGATTCCACCTATAGAAGGAAGGATGCAGTAGAAGCTACAGCATTTGAACCCAGAGCCAAAACCTGGTATGGAATGGAAGGCAATGCGCTGGAAATCACAGAACCAAAATCCATTGCAAATGCAAGATGTAAGGAAGGAAGCAACGTGGCTGCCACCACGGCTTACAGGGTGAACGGAAATCCTGAGAAGGGAACCACATTTAGGGCTAAGGCAAATTCTTGACTTGAGAATGGGGCCATAGAAGAGTAGCCACAGGATCTAGCCATAGTATATAGTGCTAGCAGAATACTCCACCTGAGGAGGAGTCCGTACAGTAGGAGCCATAGTATTTAGTGCTAACGCAAACACTACACCTGAGAAAGCTGTACAGTAGGAGCAATGGTATGTAGTGCTAACACAAATACGCCACCTGAGAAGGAGGCCATACAGTGGTAGCTACAGTATCTAGGGCTAGTGCAATTCTCCAACTGAGGAGAAGGCCATACAGTAGTAGCCACGGCATGTAGTGCTAGCATAAATACTCCACCAGAGAAGGGGGCTATACAGTAGTAGTCACAGAAGCCAGTGCCAGGGTAGAGAGCCTACCTGAGCAGGAGGCCCTACAGAAGTAGCTGTGATCTCTAGTGCTAGCGTAAATACTCCACCTGCACTAGTCTGGAGTGCTAGCATAAATAATAACCAGATAAGGAGGAAAGCTAGTAGTGGATACAGTATTCAGAGTCATCGGAACACTCGACTCACTTGGTAGTAACCACAATATTCTGTACTAGGGCAGATGCACTAATTGAATGTAGTAGTGGGTTGTAGTGGCTCACTCCTTAGTAGTTACAGGGTGGTGCTGCAAGCTCATATAGAGGGAATCACCCCACCCTCTGTTAAAAAGTAAATGTAACAATGGAAAAATGGGCGAGCACTCATACACTTGGCAACCAAATTGACATATGCAGAAAATATTTATTGTTAAATCCCCATAAAATTCAAGTAATAAAAATAATAAAAACGGTGTATTATAGCAATGACATACAAAAACTACGATCACATAAACTATAGTAGATATAATAGTATGGTCGATATTGTATTAAATGCTAAAATATATGATAATAAAATATTCGATACTAGTCTATAGTCGATAAATTCACTGATATAAATTACACACCAAAAACTTCAAGTATTGACCAGGTCTTATATATGCTGTTATTGTGAAGGGGGAGGTAATTCCTCTGTGAATCTATCTCAGATTGGGAAAATGAGTGTCACTTTAAATATTGTAGGTGTATTTCCCCTGGGAACGTAGTGTATTCATAAAATGTCCACAGGAATCCTGATAATGTTGGAATATAAAGTCTCTTATGGTATTTCCTTTTAAAGTCGAGGTAAACTTTAAATCGGTATTTGGCTTACCGTCTGGTGTCTGCTGTCTCCCTGTTGCTTGAGTGGAGCTTTAAATGTCTGCCGGCTTATTTGATCGCTCCTTCCAACAAGCTGGTTTAAATTTCGCGGGAGTTCCAAAGATCGCGGGAGTTGACACTCTGTTCCGCAATTTCCTTCGGTACAGCTTTTCGACGATAAAAGTAGTTGTTCCTTTACTGTAAAAAATGTTTCTTTCTCTGTATGGCCATACAGTTTTATCGGAGGCTTCTCAATACAGGTACATCACTTGTTTCACCATACGCGTTTCGGGTAGATTCACTCTCCCTTCCTCAGTGGTCAAGTGTCTGCCTGCCTGGCCTCCATTTTTATCCATTCCTTAATTACTTCCCAACTCTCAAACACCTGCTGTTCATGCTGTTCCCAATTGGTCAGGAACTCCTCACACATAATCAGGGGATAATTCTATACAGCATTGAATTTATTTATTTATTTTTTTCTACTTGAAGTTTCCATGCGTTTTTTTTGGGGACACATGCGTTTTTTTGCCCAGATGTCCCAATTGGTGTGATATACTGATGTAGGAAATATAAACTTAATATCTAATTGCTAACACTTATAAAATCACATTTTAATGATAAAATATTATTAAACAAATTATTTAGATTCAAATCCGGATATAAAACTATAAATACTCCCCAACATTTATAATGGATTTGAGGAATCTTGAAAGTTGGAGATTTATAGGATTCTTGGAATTTGATAGAGAAGGAAGGGTGGGTATCTAGGAGCCAAGGACACGTCGCAGCGCCGATAAACGGCCTAGCATGCGACGTGCCATCGGCCACAAGACACCCAACCTACATGAATCCAAAAATCTCCAACTCCGAATTAAGACCTTTCGGTTGTAGAGATCCAAATTCATAAATGCGTCTGGATTCTATCCTAGACATCTGTCTAATAAAATCACCGCCTCTCCAGTGTTTCTCCACCTTCTCCAGTGCCACAAACATCAGACTGGATGGATCCTGGTTGTGTACGTCTTTATAATGTTTTGATAGGGAATGTTTATCGTACCCCTTCCTGATGTTAGCAATATGCTCGGCCACTCTTTTTTTGAATGGCCTCTTAGTGCGTCCTATATATTGTCTATTGCAAGGACACTGGAGAAGGTAGATAACTCCACTGGAGTCACATGTAAGACAATCTTCTATCTCCCAATTAAAATCATTCTGAGTCGAGGGGACAGTCGTCGTCAGGCGGGGTTTCTTATTCATTCTACAACCCATGCACCTTCCACATTTATAAAAACCCTTCAGACTCAGCCAGGTTCCTGAAAGACTCAACTTGTTCTGTTTCCAAGGTTTTACAGTAGGGGCCACCTTAATACCTAGATTAGGTGCCCTAGTGAAGGTAATCGTCAGAACAGTCGGAAGTAGATGTCCCACAATTTTGTCATTCAGCACGTGGTGCCAATGGGTTTTAATAATTTTCTGAATCTTCCTATAGTTCTCATTAAATGGAAGAACAACCCTAATAGCTTCTTCTTTGTTTTGTGTTTTATCTTTCTCATTTTTATCTTTGTTGACTTCCTTCTCAAAAAACTCTATCTAGTTTGCCAATTTGATTCAGTGACTCCTCCACTAAGTTTTCAGGATATTCCTCTTCAATAAATTGTCTTTTCATCTCAATGGCCTCTATCTCAAAAGTGTGTCCCTCTGTGCAGTTCCGCTTTATCCTACGGAACTGACCAGAGAGAACATTTGTCAGCCTTTTTGGCAGGTGACAGCTAGAAAAATCAATATAGCTATTTCTAGCTGTGGGTTTGCGAAACGTCTCACATATGTATTTATTACCAGATTTTGTGATTAGTAAATCCAAGAATTCGGTGCTCTCCTGTATGTTTGAGGTAAAGACCAAATTTAAGTTATTAATATTAATATTAATTATTTCTAGGAATTTTTCCAATTCTTCTTTACTTTGTTTCCAGATGAAGATCACATAATCTATGTAACGGCGCCACAGGGCCAGATCCGTCCCCAGCCTCGGCTTGAAGTGGTTATATTCCCACTCGGCCAAGAATAAATTAGCATAGCTGGGGGCGAATCTGATCCCCATGGCGGTACCACATTTCTGCAAGAAGAATTCCCCCTCAAAGAAAAAGTAGTTGTGGCTCAGGATATACTCTATTCCTTTCGTTATAAACTCTTTTTTTATTGCTCCATACGAGCCATCTCTTGTTAGTTGCATTTTTACAGAATCAATTCCTTGGTGATGATCAATCACAGTATAAAGTGATTGAATATCAAGTGTGCCCATAATCCATTCAGACTGGACATCTAGGTTTTCCAGAATCTGTATGATTTGGGTCGTATCCTTGATATAGGAATTGATTTTCTTAACTGTTGGCTGTAACTGCACATCTATATATTTGGACAGGGTGGATGTAATGGATCCAATCCCTGAGACGATAGGACGTCCTGGGGGATCATTCTGATTTTTATGAACTTTAGGCAGGCAGTAGAAGCATGGTAGCCTCCTCTGCGTGCCCAAAATAAAATCCAGTTCCTGCTGTGATATTGTACCATTGTCCAATCCGTCCATACTGTATCTCCTGAGCTCCAACTCAAATCTCTCAAGGGGGTCTTCCCCCCCCCCCCCCCCAATTTTTGATAGGTCTCCCCATCTGAAAGTTGTCGGAGGCATTCCCTATTGTAATTAATTGTGTCCATCACCACTACCGCACCTCCCTTGTCTGCGGGGCGTATGGTGATGGAATGGTTCTTTTGTAATTGTTTTAATGCCTCAAACTCTCCTCTGGTTAGATTGTTTGTGGCTCTTGGTCTGGCCATTAATTTACATATATCTTCCTCTACACACTTTTGAAAGTTTCCTATTTCTTTGCTGATTTCACTCCTTGGGAACATGTTTGACTTATTTTTTAGGAGGTTTTTATTAGGATTTTTGATCTTTTTTGTAGTTTTCTCAGCTATCACTTTCTCATTCCTCATGATTGGGTTTTTGATATAAAAAATTTTAAGGCAGATGTTCCTTATTAGTTTTTGGACTCCTATATATGTAGAGAATTTATCCATCTTATTGGTGGGGGCAAACTTCAAACCTTTCTCTAACAGATTATTTGGGGTTTTGGTTAAGGTAATTGAGCTCAGATTGATTATTGGGCTGGGATCAGTTACTAGTGATTTCTTTTGTGGTATGTCTCTTCCTCTTACTTCGTCTTGTCTTTTTGACCCTCCTCTGTGCCTTGGGTGTTGATACCTTGGCTGTTCTATGTGGTTCATCTTTTGAGGTGCATAGTGATCCTGTCTCTGTGGTATGTGATGTTGCCTTTTCCCTGTGTTCTGGTATTGATAGGTGCTCTTGGGTCTTAAATTGTAGTGATGTGTCGGTGATTCTAAATTGTGATTGGGAGGTGTCCTTTCTCTGTGCCGTATTCGTGCTCTGTGATGTGCTGGGGTATGATCTAAAAAATGCTGATCAGACAGCTCCTCATATCTGTTGGTCACAGAGATTGAGTAGCTGTCTGATAAGCCCTGCCGATCCCCATCACCTTCCTTTTTCTTCCCCTTTGGGATTTCATTTTGTGATAAGGGAACTTGTTCCTTGGATCTTTCACCCTGGTGATTTCTCTGTGTATTCTGGTGTTTTTTAGTTTTTTTTATTAATGATCTCACTCTCAATTTTATCTAATCCACTACAGAGTCTTTGTTGCCACATTTCAAATTCACTATTTCTAGAGAACTTTTCAAGGTGGTCTTTTAATTTCCCAATTTTTTGATTCAGCACTTCCAATAGTGCTGTTCTCCTTTTAATTATGAGGAGTTGCATGAGTGAGATGGAGTGAGAAAAGAGTAATCTATTCCATTCCCCCTCAAACTCTTCATCCAGGAGATCTTGTGCTGGGGTTTTATTCAAAATTAACCCCTTAGGGATTTTACCATGTTCTATATACTGCTGTAGGGACCTAATCTCCCAATACTGTCTGAGTTGTTTCTGTAGCAGTCCCTCTAATTCTTTATCGCTACGAAAAACATTATCCTGCATATAAAATTTTAAATTTTCTGCTTTCGCCTTTTTACTTTCAATGTGGTGCCAAATGTCCATAATCTACTATGGAGGAGCTCACTCACAGGGGTGAAAAGAACGTTCAGAAAATAGTAGTGGGTTGTAGTGGCTCACTCCTTAGTAGTTGCAGGGTGGTGCTGCAAGCTCATATAGAGTGAATCACCCTCAGTTTTTGTATGTCATTGCTATAATACACTATTTTTACTACTTGAATTTTATGGGGATTTAACAATAAATATTTTCTGCATATGTCAATTTGGTTGCCAAGTGTATGAGTGTTCGCCCATTTTTACTTATTGAATGTGTCAAGTATTATGAGCAACAGTGTAGGGTGGAGGCTCACTTGGCCTTAAAGAAGTGTTGTGGAGTAACACTCTGGGAGGAGAGAGGCCACCAAGTTGGCGCTTAAAAACGCACACAAAAATGAAGGGAATAATGCGGAAGCAGTCGCAGTATCCAGTGGTGGCGCCCGTATTCAACCAGTTGAGGAGGATCGGGCAATGGTAGGTACCGTTGCTTGCAATACCCCACCTGTAAAAGAGGAGGAATATGATAGGAGGTATAGTATCTGGTGCTGTGGCGTAGTAGTCATCGTATCCAATGTTGGTGCGATTACTCTAATTGTGGAAGGAGGTAATGCAACAGGATGTACCGTAATGGTAATGCAACAGACAGAAGTGCTTCCAGTGGTAGTGTAATTACTCTGCCTGTGGAAGGGGAGAATGCGACCGGCTGTACCGTATCTAGTGGTAGTGCAATAACTGCGCCTATGGAAGGAGGTAATGCAACAGTGTGCAGTATCCAGTGGTAATTACTTCACCTGTGGAAGGAGGTAGTGTGATAGGATGTACGGAATATATTGGAAGTGCAATTACTCCTCCTATGGAAGTGGGTAATGCTACCGGATGCACAGTAACCAGTGGTGGTGCAATTACTCTGCCTGTGGAAGGCGGTAATGCAACAGTATGAAACGCATCCAATAGTAGTCCAATTACTCTGCCTGTTGAAGAGGGCAATGTGACTGGATGTACAGCATCCAGCGGTAGTGCGTGTCCATGGAAGGGGGGACGAGACAGCGTGTACCATATCCAGTGAACTCGTTGAAGGGGAAGTGCGTTATGAGTGACCGCAATCTGAAATCTGAAGCCCCAGCTCAGAGTAGGAGCGAGCCGACAAGAAGAACTTCTGGCCGGGACAGAGATTGGGAAGGACTCTGAGAAACCCAAACCCTGTATCAAAAGGGGCAAAGAACTGGCATACTGGACGCCTGTTAGCGGGACGCAGAGGCCACCCAGGGGATGTGACCGCTGAAAAACGATACCGTCCAGCCCTGGAGGGAAGGGAGGGAGAGGCACAAAGGAGGAAACCCAGGCCGGCAGGAACAAAAGAATGAAAGGAAGAGGAATGGAGGAGGATGAGAGGAATGGGATGATGGTGAATCAGTGACTGGTGGTAGAAGGTGGGTGGAGTGGTTTGAGGGGGTTATACTCTCCCGGTGGACACCATACTCACCCCATCTTCATCCTCTTCTCTTCACCCTCCTTCGGGGTACCAGTAGGGTCGGCTCTTCAGCCACTAGAACAGAGGTGGTAGGGAGGCTGTTGTGGAGGGTGGGACTGCAAAAATGCAGGTGACCCCATGGCTGGCGGGATGCAGGGAAGCTGGGCTGCCCTGGTCCACTTTGTCTGCTTGGGGGAGATCAGGCATTGAGGGGAACAGACACTAGCCTTCCTTGCTGGGTAAACAGAGGGCCAGGGCATCTGTTTCCCATACCTAAAGAGGAAAAAAGGTAAAACAAAAGAAAATGATAGAAGTTGCCCTGCCTCCTACAGACACCAAGCTAAAAACTGATTAGCTCAGTGTATGCAGGGGGGGTAAAGCTGAGAGGAGGAGCTAACACTTTATTGCTTAGTGTCGCCTCCTAGTGGCAGCAACTATACCTTTGGTCTCTTGTGTCCCCCAATGATATGAGCAAGAAACTTAAAATTTACCTTTGCTCAGTCTCCGGCTCATTAATTTCTGCAAAATACATGTGGTGTCAAAATGCTCACTCCAACCTGTGATAACTAACGTGAGGGGTGTAGTTTCCTAAATGGGGTCACTTATAGAGGGTTTCCACTTTACTGGTACCTCAGGGACTTGGCAACTGCAACGTAGCACCCAAAAACCATTCCAGCAAGATTCAGGCTCCAAAAGCCAAATAGTGCTCCTTCACTTGTACACCCACAGAGCAGCTTATGTGCACATCTATGGCATTCAGGTACCATACACCCGTCTAGAAATTTAAGGGGCATAGTATGACTCTCAGATGGCACCAGGACAGAGCATATTGGGCACTGAGATGGAATATCTGTGTAAAACCTATTTTCACTCTGCACCATATGCTGTGCATTCAGTTTTACAAAACACGTGTGAGCTCAAAGTGCTCACTACACCCCTTAATAAATACCTTGAGGGGTGGAGTTTCCAATATGGGCTCATTTCTCGGGGGCTCCATTTATTATTTTACCCCAGAGCCTCTACAGTTGTTAGCACAAGGGGTGTAAAGCACCACATTGGGCCTCAACTGTGCATGGTGCTCTTTAACTCCTGAGCCCTGTTGTATGTCCAGTTTAGGTTCCTTTTCTCTTCAACTCAAAAAAACTGCAAACGCAATGAACAACAGTAATTAAAAAGAAAACCGACACAAGGTTTTATTTAAAAAAATTTAATTAAAATAGGTTTGCATAAACATTTGAATACTACACAAGGTAGTACCGTAATACAAAAACATTTTTTTCCATTATATATTTTACTTTAAACTGTTAAACTTTATTATAAATTAAACTTCTTCACAAAGAAAAATTGCACATAATTGACCACTCTTCAGTTCTGATGCACTGGCATTTTGCATTTAGTATCTTTTTGTCTTCAAGTTTAACAGTCTCGGCTTTAAAGTCCAAAATGAAGAAATATAGAAAAGAAAAAAAAAAAATCCCTCAAGTGCACTTAGCAGACTGACGGCCTTGCTGAAGACCTGCTGCTTTTTGCATTAACTCAAATTCCCTGAAACCTCCCACCGCTATATTAAAGAGGACCTTTCACCTGGATATCCTTAATCTAATTATTATCCTACCTTATAGTGCGGCCCCCACTGATGTCTTGGCATTTTTTTTTTTTATCTAAAGAACCCCCCTTTCCCATTCGTCCGCTGTGGTCCCTGTATGTTTTGGCGCTTCATATGCTAATGAGGCGACTCGGTTTTACTAGGCATAGGCTTGTATTTCTCCTGGGCGCGGTTATCTTCTCCCTGGCTGCGATCACATCCAATCAGAGCGCACCGCTCTTAGCCAGGAAGAAGGAGCTCAAGTTCTCCCGCGAGAATTGCAGCTCCTTCTCCCGCAAGAACTTGAGCTCCTTCTCCCTGGCTAAGAGCAGGGCGCTCTGATTGGATGTGATCGCAGCCAGGGAGAAGATAACCGCGCCCAGGAGAAACACAAGTCCACATCTAGTATAACCGAGTCGCCTCATTAGCATATGAGGCGCCAAAAGATACAGGGACCACAGCGGACGAATGGGAAAGGGGGGTTCTTTAGATAAAAAAAAAAAGTGCCAAGACATCAGTGGGGGCCGCACTATAAGGTAGGATAATAATTAGATTAAGGATATCCAGGTGAAAGGTCCTCTTAAAACAAGAAATGACCAAATTGGTTGAAGATTTTGAATGAGAGACTGATTGCTTTTAGATTGTAAACAGCAGCCCCCATAGCTAATCCCAGACACAGGGTCTCACAGGCATCAGTGAGAGAGTCAAGCAAGTTAGAAACATCACGACAAATGGGGATTGCAAAAAAAAAAAAAAAAGAGGGGGGAAAGGGAAAGAGAAACACAAAACAGACAGAAACAATAAAACAGCAGTCACTTAGATGGACTATACTTACGTACACGATGTATAGAGTATCTGTTGGGGCCATGTAGCAGGCCTGAGTTTGGGATTCATGTCTCCAGTTTAAGGTGGTCAGTATATGTATAGAGATACAGAAAGCATGGTTGACTCAGAGTAGGTCTGATTTTCACAGCCTAATCTGAATCAAACTATTCTTGACCATTTTGGCAATTTAGAATAAGGCTTTGGCCTGACTGTAACCAGTGTTCAGCGATTCTTGCTTTCTGTGTTTAAATTTAAGAGCTCATCTAGGCTGACTCCAACCTCTTGGCACTTGGAAACTAGTTTTCTCAGGTTATCAGTTTTACCTCCTCCTGACGCTTCAAACAAGAGTTGCTGCAAAAAAATGGGGAAGCACATGTGGTAAGGCCTGTGGCTTGTACACCCTCCCCAACACGCATGACAAGCACAAAATAAAATAAAACCCTATTAGAAAAAAATAAAAAACATTACATCTTTCCAGAGCTCAGCACACAGAGGTAGCTTCTGCAGGGCGCTTTGATACAAGTGCTGGACCTGTAAAATATGATACACTTAAGGGAAAGGAAAAGACCCAGCGAAAACTAAAATACAGATCATTCAGTACACAACTTCTATCACCCATCTCTCCCTAAAAACTTCTCTTTATACCTATGAAATCAAAGCGGCATACTGTTATTGTGATCATGCATTCCGAAAGGGGTCGTACGGTTATTGTCCCCTTCAGGACCTTGCCATTTTTCATTTTTACACTCTTGTTTTTTACTCCCTGCCTTGCCGGAGCAATAACTTTTATTTTTCCATTCACATAGCCTTATGAGGGCTTGTTTCTACAGGACAAGTTGTACTTTTTAATGGCACCATTTAGTATTGCAACAATTTAGTAGGAAGCTAGAAAGAAATTCCAAATGGGGTGGAATTGGGAAAAAAAAAAAATGCAATTTCGGCAGTTTTTGGGGTTTTGTCTTATGGAATTCCTTATGACAATGCCTGTGGTGATTCATTTTTTTATTGTTATTTATATTTATTTTATTCTGGGGAAAGGGGGTAATTAGAATTTTTGTATTTTTCAAAAAAACAAACTTTTCTTCTACTTTCCTTTAGGCCCCCAAGAGCCTAACATCATTCAATCTCTAAATTGTCACTTCTGTTTATCAATGGAAATAAATCCATTAACAAATATGAGATTGAGTATGTTGCAGTGCTGCCACCTGCAACATACCTGTGGAAGGCAAAGGAGTCTCAGCAGGCTCCAGCCTTTCACAGACAATGAATGGCTCCCCCAATCACTCCGTGGAGGAGCCATTCCAGGCCTGGAAGCGCAGCGCTTCTGGGCTTTGCAATCTCAGATGCCATGCTCATATTTGCTATGTGAAACAGCAGAAACTTGGCAGCTATGGTGCCAAAAGCACTTGCAAACTGGCACAACTTTGAAAGTGCTGGGGTTCTCGGTTCGAATCCTACCAAGGACAACTACATGGAGTTTGTATATTCTCCCTGTATTTGCCTGGGTTTCCTCCAGGCACTCCGGTTTCCTCCCACACTCAAAAGACATACCGATTGGGAACGTAGATTGTGAGCTCTATTTGGGACAGTGTGATGCTAATGCTTTAGTGTGTGGACTAAATTTTATGGCCACCAATTAAAGACAGAACTCCCTCCACAATGCTACCAAGCTTATGTAAATGGATGCTTACTTGTAATCTAAAATGGATGAATAGAGAGGTTTCTTCAGCTTATTTAAATGGATATTCTGGCTACAAAATTTTGATGTCCTAACCTCATGATGAACAGCGGAGGTGCTGGAAAGTTGGACCTTCACCAATTTGATATTGATGGCCTGTCCTGACGCATGGCCAGCAACACTGTAAAGCTGGAATACCCCTTTAATACTGTGACCAGTGTAGCTCAACTAACAGAATCCGAGTTTAAAATCTCACCTCCTTATGTCCCTTCAGGAATGTTTCCACTGCAATGGCTCTAAAGGTACAACACAAAATATGCCTCGTTATAGTCCTTCATTACATATATCTGCTAAGCAACACCAAGGTCCACACCACTTTCACATGGACCGTTTTTTGGTCCGTTTTTTTGTAAAAATCTGACTACTATACTTTTCTGCTAGTCTACTTCGCTCCTGGCTTTGGCTTACAAATAAGAACACAAAACACTGCCCAAAATACTGTGTGAATGAGGCCTAAAGGTTACAAAACAAACTCGGCGCTCTGAACTTAAATAATATCTATGTAGAAAGGGTATGCTATAACAAAATGTATATTGTTCCTAGACAGAAGCAAATCTTCGCACTATTAATGGAGGGATAATTAAGTATGGAAATCAGCTTTACCTGCATATTACAAGACAATAATAAAAAAAACATTTAGTACATTACATTTTCCAGGTGGTCAGGCACATTCGGAAGTTATACGTTAACATCTTGGATTGCATTTTCACAATTTGCACATTGTTGTCATCCATTTCTTGTTTAAGTATCCTGTAAATAGAAATTGTAAGACACACTGGATATTAGTAGAAGAGGGTGGAGTGCCAGAAATAGCAGTAGTTTTACACATTTTAAAACAATAAGAAAAAGCAAGAGAAATAAAATAAAACAATTGACACTGCTTAAAGAGTAACTAAACATTTGTAACAAATTTTAATAAGATGTCCCTAATAAGTTTTTCTAATATACTTAATTTTGTATTTTTCTTAGTCTTTTCCCTACCTAAAGTGCACTTAAAAGGCAGATCTCTGTACGGACTGTGACGTTTATGAATAGGGCTGTATCGCAGGCAGTACGGGCAGGAGCGCATATTGCTACTCCTGCCCATGTCCCACGGAGGTTTACCAACTCCTGTCATAGCACATGGGTACCCTGTACAGGGTACCTATGTGGTATGCCAGGAGTTAGTAAACCTCCAGGAGGCATGGGTAGGATCAGCAATATGCGCTCCTGCCCGTACTGCCTGCGATACAGCCCTATTCATAAACGTCACAGTCCGTACAGAGATCTGCCTTTTAAGCGCACAGGGAATGGTGCACTTTAGGTAGGGAAAAGACTTAGAAAAATACAAAATTAAGTATATTAGAAAAACTTAGTGCATAAGGGACATCTTATTAAAATTTGACAAAGATTTAGTTATTCTTTAATATATGTTGCTTAAGGAGGAGCTTTAACCTCTCCTGAAATGTGTAGCAACTAATTGCATCCCCCTTATAGGAACAATTCTGGAGCATCTTCTTACTTCTGCTAGAAGTTATGAAGTACTGACAGTTTGCAGTAAGGGTACAGCTGGGTGTTACTAGTTGGGGGCGTGCTCTAATTGAAAATATCTTTGTCAATGTAGTGTGTTCCTAAACAGTCTAATAATGTCCAATAAGTGCTGACTATGGCAGATGTGAAATATAATGCCCAATATACATTTGGTACTGACGACAACTCTGTAATAATGTACAAAATATCACCACAGAATTTAAATGGAGTGTATGTTACGGTTTATTATATTGAGTGATGTAGCGCTTGCTGTTGGGTATTTTATAATGGGCAGACGACTGCTTTACCCTCTCTTTAGAGGCCTGTTCTTTGAGATACCAATGATGGTCCAAGATCACAGACTTCAATGTGATTTTTAATCTGTATCTATGGAATATGATCACGCCGACTGGATTTCCCCTTAAATAGTGTGTTAACCCAGACTTTAAACGATGGACATGGCCAAGGGGAAGTTTACCATTACACAATTGCTTTGTAAAAAATATTTATTTTCCTAATAATAACCCTATCCTATTTAAGCATCATAGAAAATATATAAATCTATTCAATCTAAATCAAGCCTTAGATCCGCCAGCTGGACAACATAAACCACTTACCTGAGTGCAAGTCCAAGATTCGTAGGCATCATGGAAGAGAAACGTTCCAGTATCTTAGAATGCTGCGTCCGTGGTGCACAACTCAAATAGAAGAAAATGACCTGGAAATGTAATGGGAATGTAATCTTACTACCAGCCCTCCCTTTTACCCAGAAGTTCGCCTACACATATTCAAGCACAATCCTTTCTCCAAGGGCTATGCTTAAACATTTCTGGGCCCATGAAAATAAAACAATAACCCCACAGTGGTCTCTTATATGACAGGTTAATATGACTCATATGACAGTACCTTGGACCTAATTTCTCCCATGCAGGCCCTTCTACCTGCTGGAACACCTCCCGCTCACTTCTTTTTCACTCACTACACCAACTCAGTCTGCAGCGCTGGAGGCTACCTGAAGAGTCACTGGTCTCTACAGCGCTTGTGCAGAGTCCTCATGTAATAAACAAGCCCAGGAGGAAGGTAATGAACGCGTGGTCAGTGATGACAAGCTGACTGTGGGTTGGATGTAGGTAGCCAACCTGGATCACATGTACAGTGAACAGCACGTGGTCGGGGCACATAGTGGAAGCAGCTGCAAGGTACCATGGCATAAGCCACATCTCGGGCTCAGGGGTGGAACGTTTAATGAAGGAAAATATTATGGCTGAAACTATCAGCATTGGAGGGGGGATAACGAAACATAGTAAAAGTAAAGTCCAGGAATACCCCTTTAAAACATTTGCACTGCATTTACAACCAAGTGTAGTTATCGCTGACACCTTACCGAATTGTGGAAGTCGTAGTTGGTCCAGTATTCAGCTGTGCTAAATGGAGTGGGCTGCCTCGTGGAAACAGTCATTAGGCATCTGTTAACTAAATCTGCAAAATGCTTACTATCTTGAACTTTATTCCTGCATTCCATTATTTTGCTGTTAGTAAAGACAAGATAACTGAAAAAAGAAGAGCCAGTGATTATTAAGACACTAGTAAATGTGACCTCTAGCTCATACAAACACTACAGACACTTACTCCATCCACAGCTTCTGAAGCATATCCTGCTGCATCACAACCCCTAATGCCGCTTCATATGCATCTGCCGCCTCCTCTCTGGTGGCATGAAGAGATTGCCACAAGCTGCAAGACAATGTATAAAGAAAGGATGTAACGTCATGTAATGCAAATCCATAGATTCGCCATTTTACACGGCACCACATTTTATGATTGCATTTTACCGATTTTGGGCTAAAATATTTTTTCAATGGGTCTTTGTTAAATGAGATACAAGGGTTATAAAAAAAAAAAAAAGTATGTTTGCAAGCTGTCACTTTGTGTTTTCTTTGAATCCCGTCATCTGACGGCTCATGTGCATCTCTGACCTCCTGAACTCACTTATTATAGCGTAATGTCTAAACTTTTGAATAATATTTTATCGAGGTGTTCCTAATGCCATACAAAACAAGATTTTTGTATAACTTACCAGTGAAATCTCTTTCTCGCTCTTCCTTGGGGGACACAGGAGACCTTGATATAGCTCAACTCCCTAGGAGGCGTGACACTAAGTGAAAACTGTTAAGCCCCTCCTCCACAGCTATACGAGAGAGAGAGAGAGAGAGAGAGAGAGAGAGAGAGAGAGAGAGAGAGAGAGAGAGAGAGAGAGAGAGAGAGAGAGAGAGAGAGAGAGAGAGAGAGAGAGAGAGAGAGAGAGAGAGAGAGAGAGAGACTGCCAGTTGCGTGTCCAAGTAGTGAGAAAGGCAATGTCCAAAAAGAGGAACCAACAAGCCAACTACCAACGGGGTAAACCAAGTCCAGAAACAGTGTAGAAAAAACAATGAAAGGGTGGGTGCTGTGTCCCCCAAGGAAGAGCGAGAAAGATTTTACTGGTAAGTTATACAAAAATCTCGTTTTCTCGCCCATATTCCTTGGGGGACACAGGAGACCTTAGGACGTTCGAGAGCAGTCCAAGAAAGGAGGGGGGGGGGGGGTGGGGAAACCACAGCTTCAAGGCTTAGCACCCGAAGGCAAGAGGGAACCAGCGGCATCCGCCAAAGCCCAAGTATGCACCCTGTAGAACATGGACAGACGTGCAAAGACGACCGGTGGCCGCCTTGCACAAATGCATGACCGAAGACCAAATGCCTCCGGACCAGGAGGCACCTACCACTCTGGTGGAATAAACGGTGACACCAAAGGCAGATCCCTGCCCTCTGTGCGGTAACCTCAGTAATAGCCACTCTGATGAAGCGGAGGAAAGCCACCCAGGGGGCCGTCAAACGTTGCGCGGACCCCCTGGAAACACAAGAGACCGAACGTCGACAAGAGTCGGAGATCTCCAAGTAAAACCGCAAGGCCCAAACAACCTCCAATCGGTGAAGCGTCCGTTCCCGGGGACAAGAAGGGGAGGACGAAAGACTCGTCAAGAAGAAGGCAGATACCACCTTCAGAAGGAAGGAAGGGATGGAGAACAGCCCTGTCCTGAAGAAAGGACAGAAGGCACGGAACACGAAGGGCCACCAATCAGGCACCCGCCAGACATGATGGCAACAGAAACAACTGTACAGGACAGAAGGAGTAGAGAGAAACTCTGTAACGGCTCCAAGGGAAAGATTGGAGCGCCGAGAGCTCATTATGTAGTTCCCAGGGCGGTACCAGGAAACGGTACAGAGGAACCAAGGAGCCATTCCGTGGAAGAAGGTCATGACAGGCCCAGGAGGGCCCGGAAACGCTGGAAGGGGGAAGGACAGCGCCGACACTTGACACTTCAAGTAACAGAGTCCCAGGCCGGACTAGAGAACGACAGAACCAAGGGGAGAGAAAGCAGAGTGGGGGAAAGCCCCGCTTCCCCCAAAACCCCAGGCAAGAACCCTAAGTCCGACAACCGATCCTGGACGAAGCACGGTTGGGAGCGAACACTAGCATGCTCGCAGGAATCGCATGGCAAGCGGGAGAGAACCCAATGTGATCAGGCGCAGACCAGTAACACGGCAGAATGGTCGGCAAAATCGGTCCTGTCGGCCCCCGGGCAACATCTTGCCGTATCCACCCGGAGTGGGGGGAGCACCACAGGAAGGAGTTCTACAGTCCCGGTGTGGGAGATCCAAGGACAATCTTGACCGAAGGGTAGTCCTCCCAAGTTACCGAGAAGGTAAGTCCACAGCAGGACCATTGCCCAAAATGGAAACGCAATCTGCACCCAGTGGGAGGACAGAACGCGGTAGACCCGGTAAATAGGCAAACAGCTAGTACCGCCAGTGAGAACGAGGGAGATAGTACGAGACCACAAGTAACACCGGAACCATCCAAGTGAAGAACCATGCTCTGCCCCGAGGGGGGGGGGGGGGGGGGAGGGGGCAATGACGGAACAGCCTCTGAGGCCTGGCCGGGGCAGAAGCCACATCGGAGTGACAAACCCCAAGAGGGAGCCAAAACAGAGCCGGCGAGGAAGGGCAGTCGAGAGAGGCCGGCATAACACCCTCCAACTGAAAAGAAGAGTGGGCAACAGGGAAGCCATAGGACAGCTCAAAAGCAGAATCCCCACTACTCTGAGACGCCCTGCTCACCGCCTCGCAAAAGGCGAAAACCCTGAAGAACCCAAAGTGGAGGTCCACGGGACCTGGATAAATCGAGCACCCCAGAGAAGTTGGGTGACCTACCCGAAAAGAGCGGTCCGAACCCGGTAGCAGATCAGACTGAAGCGCAGAGGGCGCCAATAGGAAGGACTCATACCACACTGCATCCGAGAGAAGGAAATGGTAGCAGGCGAGGGAACCGTAGTCCCGCCAGAGCCAACATAGAAGTCGAGCGGCACTGCAGACAGCACTCTCGACCCTGTGACCGCTTGCGCAGCGAAGCAATGTCGCGGGAGGACGAATGGGTACGCATCTAGGAACCACGAACAAGAACATGGTGGGTGCCGTCACAACAGGACCACAATATACAATGCAAACCAGAGAATGAGTACCACCCAGCTCGGTGTAGACGCGAGCCAGCAGAGCCCGCCTACTTACATACAAGGTATATATCTTTGAATACATTGGGCATTCATTTGTTTGTTGGACAACACCTTAGGCTCATACAGGTGGACAGAATAATCTCTTCAGAGAAGAGTGCAAGGCTTGCAACAAGCATCCTCACCCCCAGAGAAAAAGTATGTCGCAGGAGGAAGGCAGGCATACGTACTAGCAGCCCCATAGGCAGTGAGGCGGCCAAGCCACCAACGGGAGGAGAAGGCATACACGGCCCAACCAATGCACAGAGCGCACAAGAACGACCGCTCACTGTAAAAAATAGTCACTCAGCGAAGAGGGCCAGCCACAGCGTCCCACAGTATCTACGGAAGTGCAAAGTGCAACCTGAAAGGGAGTTATGCACAAGACTAGTACAGGCATGCGATAGAACACAAGCAGTCCACCCAGAAAGGGGGGGAAGGTACCTGGCAAACACTGCAGACGGCAAGAGTGCAAAGGCCCGGCCCAAAAAGGGGGGGAATGACCAAGACCAGTACCTACTTCAGAGAAGTAGGACATAACCATTTCGCCCAGAAGGGGGCCATGCACATGGCCGCACGGTATCCAACAGGAACGCAGGAGGTCCACCTAGTGTAAGGGGGGCATGCACAGGGTTATCTTAGCATGAAATGATTGTGCAATAATCCACCCAACACCGAATTTCGTGAGAATGCCACTACTCCACCAATGAAAGGGGAACGTCCAGCACAGCATATACAAGGACAGCCGTGAATCTTGTGAGCGTGCAAAATTCCGCCCATGGAATGAGGGGTGGTCATGCACAAGGCCAGCACCGTTTCCAATGGGAGTGCACCCATATTAGAGGGCCATGCTCATGGCCAGCAACGTATTCGGCGACAGTGCAATATGCCGCACAGAAAGGGGGGTCATGCACATGGCCAGCATCGCATCCCGGGAGAGTGCGAGCACCCTGCCATGGATGGGGGTCATGCACATGGCCAGTAACATACATGGGCGAGAGAACAAACACAGTCAGTGAGAGTGTATGTATGTCGCCTGAGGAGAGGAGGCATGCCCATGCCGGCAGCAAATCCAGCGAGAGTGCAGTACACCGCCCACGGAGGTGGGGCCATGCATATGGCGCGCTTTAGGGTGGCAAAATTGTGATAAAAATACTATGGCATTGTGAACATTTTCATAAAATTTTATTCAAAGTTGAGTTACTCTTTAAACTGATAAGAATATGGCTTATGTTTATGAGGTCAGGAGATCAGATGTAAGAGTTACACATCAGGGATCCAAAGAAAACAAAAAAGTGACAAAGTGTGCAAACAGACTGATTTTTAATCCTTGTATCTTAAATGGCTCAATATTTTTAATAAAGACCCATTGGGAAAAAATATTTTAGCCCGTAAAATGCAATAAAGGTGTCCATAGTCTTTAAAGTAACAAATGCTAGAAAAGTTTAAAAAATAACAGAAAAATCTGAAATTGGCGACAATGTTTTTGAACAAAGCGGATTATGAATAATAATGCACACATCCAGGACACTGCTTTCCAGTGTACTACAGCTGCTATTGTGCTCACCAGAAAACAAGCCAGAGGTATGGTCTTTGCATATCTGAAATGTTGGGAAGTCCATCATTTTTTAATGCTGGTGCTATGAAATCTAGTGGCACTGAGAAATTCAAGAGGTATCTAAAAATAAAAGCAACGTATATGTTATAACTTCACAGTATCTTCAGGAACATTTAAATCATAATCACCGTTCTTCCCTCTGTAATTATGTAAATTAGCTCTCCTCCAGAAAGAAAAATCACCTCAGATAATCCAGTCCTGCAAACTGAAGCAAAGGCCCTTTATGGACAGCTGTCTCTGGGTTCTTGCCCCTTGTCATTATAGAAGACAATACAGGAGAAAAAAGCATCCAGTGCTTCCCTGTAACAGGATACTTCAGCAATTAAATATATTAAAATAACAGACCACAAATGAGGCGTTTCCCGACATCACCCTCTCTCAGATAAGACAAGTATCTCGACAATATAAATAGGAATTGGCGCCAAGATAGCCCTAAGGAGTGCAGGGTAATCATGGGGCATGTATTTTTTCAAGATTCAGATAAAAAGTATCAGTACTATCCAGTGTTAACCCCTTTGATACCAGAGATTTTAGCATTTTCTTCCCCATCTTCCTTGAGCCATAACTATTTTTCCGTTCATATATCCATGAGGGCTTATTTTTTGCGGCACAAGTTGCACTTTCTAATGCCACCATTTAATATGGCATACAATGTAGTGTAAATCCAAATGGGGTGGGATTGGCCAAAAAAAAAAAAAAAAATTCCTCTGATGTTTTACTTTTATTTTTGTCCCTACAACATTCCCTTTGTGGCAAAACTGACCTGTGCCCTTCATTCTCTGGGTCAGTGCCATTACTACGTTACCACATATGTACAAGGTTTTTTTGGTGTCTACATAGTGTAGAAATCAATTAAATCCAAAACATTATTTTTTTCCATCACCATATTCTGACCGCCATAACTGTTTTATAGTTATACCTACTGAGCTGTGTGGGGGCTCATTTCTTGCGGGACAATCTGTAGTTTTTATTGATACCATTCTGAAGTGTGGGTGACTTTTTGATCACATTTTATTATTATTTTTTTTAGGCATTTAAATAAATGGCGAATTGGCCATTTTGACTTTTTTTCTGTTACGCCATATTGGAAAAATATTTTTTTATTTTAATAGTACAGGCGTTTTCTGACACGGTGGTACCCATGATGTTTATATTTTTTGTTATTTATGAATTTATTTTTTTATTCTACAGAAAGGGGGGGGTCAATTTACATTTTTTTAAATATTTTTTTTACATTTTTAATGGTTTTGTAGCTTGTGTTTGAGGCTACAAGACTTTTTTTATTCTGTACCATCATGTTTCATAAAGATCCACGATGATGGCAGAATTTCTTATGTTGGTCTGCCATCTGCTGGCCAAAATAAGAATTGCAGCTTCAATACCCCGAGTCTCTTCAGAGGCCCAGTGTATTGAATTAAATTACCACCATCCTCATCGGCCACAGATACAGTATTAAAGTCAGAGGCCAGATGGGGGGATAGAAACAGGGATAAGAGGGCCATTAGGTCTATTATGTAGAAATGATGGAATGAATGATTAGAGGTCTGAGTGAAGGAGAAAAATGGACGCATGGTGGGGCAATTGACATGGTATAGATGGCCAGAAGCAGAGTGGTGAGAACTAAAGTAGTGGTGGTCATGAAAGAAGAAAGATGACTATATGGTATGAAGGTGTCTGCATTTGGCCATCTATTCCGTTTCTCCTTCCCATCGGAACGCAGACACCTTGGCTTCATACAATATAGTCATCTTTCTTCTTTCATGGAAGAATTGTTGTAATCACACATACCAGCAGATATGAGGGAACAATGTCATGCTATCTATGTTTTCCATCTTGTTTGGGGATAAGGTTTTGTTATACTATCTGGGTAATGCTGAACACGAGCTGGGATCAGATAAATTTGCAGTGATCATATGCTCATAGGCAATATATCTTACTCAAATCTGCACTACAGCGTATCAAGCAGGACCTGTGTAACGTAAAGGATTTCTGTGATCTGTGACAAGTCTTTTATATATCTTCCAAGCATGTACAGATACAAATGTTTTACCTGAAAAGATCTGCTGGCGTATATTTTTCATTCGGGTTTTCAAAGAACGACATTACAAACTCTTCCACTAAAGGCGACAAGCATTCTAAATGGTCCTGAAAACGTAAAAGGTGAATTTCTATTACAAAATGAACTTATGAACATGGCAAATTTAGTTTTTTAAACTTTCCCTCTTCTGAGTGTGTTAAAGGAGTTTTAATACTGATATTTTAATATCTATCCTAGGGATAGGTCATCAGTATCTAATCAATGGGGGTCCGACACCTGGGACTCCTGCCCTTTAGCGGTTTGACAAGGCAGCGATGCTTGCAGTAGTGCTGCGGCTTTCGCTCTGCTTTTACTAGGCCTAGTGATGAAACGTTCATCTGCCACATGGCCTAGGCGCAGCTCAGCGCCAAAGAAGTGAATGGGACTGAGTGCAATACCAAGCACAGCCGCTATACAATGTACGGTGCTGTGCTTGGTAAGGTGAGAGAAGGCTGTGGAACTCACAGGAGCGCCGATACCTTCTCAAACAGCTAATCGGTGGGGATCATGGGTGTCACACCCCCACTGATCAGATGCTGATGACCTATCCTGAGGATAGGTCATCAGTAATAAAAAGTCAGAAACCCCTTTTAATATCACAAGCAAAGTATTTGGCATGAGAAAAGCATCTCAAAATCACCTTCCTAGAGTATTTAAACTCTACCCAGATGGGTAACTTGTGAACCAGGTTAATTTGTGGCATGTTCCCGTGGGGAATGGGTTCCACCTGATGCAATATTTTAAGGGAATTGTGCTAGAGGTCTGGATGACGCCCCGTTATGGAGGGGATCTGTGGAGGACGCCCCGTTATGGAGGGGATCTGTGGAGGACGCCCCGTTATGGAGGGGATCTGTGGAGGACGCCCCGTTATGGAGGGGATCTGTGGAGGACGCCCCGTTATGGAGGGGATCTGTGGAGGACGCCCCGTTATGGAGGGGATCTGTGGAGGACGCCCCGTTATGGAGGGGATCTGTGGAGGACGCCCCGTTATGGAGGGGATCTGTGGAGGACGCCCCGTTATGGAGGAGATCTGTGGATGACGCCCCGTTATGGGGGGGGGGGAATCTGTGAATGACGCACAGTTATGGGGGGGGGGGGGGGGGTCTGTGGATGACGCACAGTTATGGGGGGGGGGGGGAATCTGTGGATGACACACGGTTATGGGGGGGGGGGGGGGGGGAATCTGTGGATGACACACCGTTATGGGGGGGGGGAATCTGTGGATGACACACCGTTATGGGGGGGGGGGGGGGTCTGTGGATGACACCCCGTTTTGGGGGGGGGGGGGGGGGATCTGTGGATGACACACCGTTATTGGGGGGGGGGGGGGGATCTGTGGATGACACACCGTTATGGGGGGGGGGATCTGTGGATGACACACCGTTATGGGGGGGGGGGGGGATCTGTGGATGACACACCGTTATGGGGGGGGGGGGGGGGGGGATCTGTGGATGACACACCGTTATGGGGGGGGGGGGATCTGTGGATGACACACCGTTATGGGGGGGGGGGGGGGATCTGTGGATGACACACCGTTATGGGGGGGGGGGATCTGTGGATGACACACCGTTATGGGGGGGGGGGGGGATCTGTGGATGACACACCCCGTTATTGGGGGGGGTGTCTCTGGATGGCACTGTTATGGGGGCGGGTCTCTGGATGGCACTGTTATGGGGGCATCTGTGGATGAAACATATATAGCATCTTATGCTATGTGCCATCCACAGATCCACCCCCCATAATAGTGTCCCTGCAGTGTGAAGGGGCTGGGGGCGGCATCTGTATTAGGAATGACAGTGGGGACCGGTGCAGTCCCTGTATTCTAAAGCACCGGCCCCGCTCACTGTTGTATAATATTATCTAACCTGTAGGCATTGTTAAAATAGAATAATCCTGTATAATCCAGCTGTATTACTTATAGCTAAATTCCATAAAAGAGAGGAGGCAGGCTAGGAGGACGGGCGGGCGACGCGTCACTCACTACGTCACGCACCCGCTTCATTCATAAAGTGGGCGGCGCCGGTGCATGACGTAGTGAGTGACACGCCGCCTGCCCGCCCTGCCTCCTCCCTCATCTCCTTGGATGGGTGTGTGAAGCAGGACATGTCAAAAGATTTCCAGCAGCAATGTCATTAAAATCCAGCCTTCATAGTAACATAATATTAAAAACAGTTGTGAACATCCCCAAGAAACGCGTTACAAACCTTACATGGGTTCTTAGGCACAGTTTTTCCTCAAAGATGCACGCCACTGGGTTTCTAAAAAGCTTCTACAATAAAGACTGGATTTTTAATGGCATCGGTGCTGGAGCTCAAACTCATATTTCCATGAAGAAACTTTTGCTCTTTGGCTTATGTGCTCCACATAAAGCATGTTATACTTCATTGGACGGGGCCTTGGACTCTTCTTGCAAGTTAGATTTTAGCCTGACACAGTATGATATCCTTTGTCTTTTTACTAAAACTACACACACAAATGGAGCTACAAAGAAGAAACATATGGCAATCTGGGAAGGAACAGCATAAATAGGCTTGCTCATGAACTACATTTATATAACCACACGTGGATGATCATTGTAGATCGACTGCTGAGACCCACACCGATCATGAGAACGGGGTTCCCCTAGTCCCCCACTCCATTCATTGCCTATGGGCTCTGGCCCTACAGCCCTTCTGTCTCAGACAGTGGAGTGATGGTCACACAGACGATGGCCATACTTATGAATGGTGGGGCCCAGCAGTGAAACCCAAACGTTTTTAGCTCAGAATTTTGCCGCATTGTCTGTAGTATTACCAGAGATTGCAATAGACATCACAACACTGGATAATTTCCATGTCACTATTTACCTGCTGTATTAGGAATTTACAGACATTATAGAACATTTGTGCATTCCCAGGATTACTTCTGAAGGCAGTGATCCAGACCTCCAAGGCATTTTCCAACTGGCCTTTCTTCATATACACAGAGCATAAAGATTCTAGCAGATCACAGTTTCTACTCGAACTCTCCAGGAGCTGCTTACAAAGATTCACCGCAGCAAAATGCCTTCAAAGGAAGCAAAACCAAGAGGTCAGCCTACATAGCAGACGTCCAAACTCCCAGTGTTACATGTGTCTATTACCTGTCCAGCCTAAGGTGGAGCAAGATCATATTCTTATAAAGTGGTAGACAAACTTCTATTCTCTCCTCCGCACTCAAGGTGTCATCGGAGCAGGAAAACACAGCAGCTATGAAAAGAGACATGGCATTGGTTAAAAGGAACTACTGTATCTCAACATCTAAAAACACTATGGCGTCTTACAATTCTATGCATTATCGTAAATTTGATATTAAGTTTCATTTCTGCTACATTAAAACCCATAAACCATTAATCAAAGACAACGGGGGGAACTTATCACACACTAAACTCCAGAATACTGGATTCAAAAAGTTGAAGAACAGGGCTTTACAACTTCTGAGGGTTTCTTGCGGTACAATTGTAACTTTTTTGCATTTTTACGCCAGTCTCTCCAGTTTTGAAACGTAGGTGTGGTTAGCTATATACATAAGCTTCACCACCGAGTCACAATATCGCTCCAGTACGGATGTGGCGTGGAAGAACTAGTAGACTATGTAGGCAAAACTGTTGGATTTGAAGAGTCTTCAAATAAAAATAAAAAAAGACATTTGATAAACCTGGTTTAAAGTATGCCTACGCAGACTCGAGCAAAACAGACATCAGATATCACCCTTATGATAAAATCTCCCCCCCCCCCCCCCAATGCCTCTATATTCCCTAATACAAAGCAATATTGTTATTAACTACAAAAGAAAAATTTTTAAAAAGGTATACAAGCAAACCAGCAATTATGTGACACACCTTCAAATAGAGCAAGCAGCATGACAGGATCAGTCATTATACTTTGGGGATTCTGCCAAGGTATTAGAAACGGCTCCTTGGTCACTATCCTGGAGGGGTTTGAGACTGTTGGGTCAAAGAAATTAGCAGGCAGGCTATTGAACTCCATGAGATGAATGTAAGAAAGCCATGCTAAGCAGCGATCCTTGGGAAAGAGGTGATCTGCTATACTCTTCTCACAAGGGGACTTTAAAGCATTCTGTAAATCACATAAAAAAAAAAAAAAACGTTAAAGGCCAGCAATCTACAAATAAAGGTTCTCTGCATACATCATCGTACATCATGGGAACCCGAGCTTAAAGGGGATGGCATAATGCTAGGACAGGTATTAGAAAACTTCGGCACTCCAGCTGCTGGGAAACTACAACCCCCAGCATGCAAATATGCTCGGCTATTCTAACTCCCACAGAAGTGAATGAAGTATTCCGGGAGTTGTAGTTTCTGAACGGCTGGAGTTCCAGAGGATGGAGATATTGGAGGCGGGCTACTTTTTCGTGGGCCACCCTGTACTTTGCTTGAATCCAAAATCTCCATTCATTGCTCTGCTAGATTTTCTTCAGGCTGGCAGCTCAGGGACATGTCCTTTCTGCAGCAGCTCTTTCCCTATCGCAGCTCAAGCGATGCGTCCTTTCGGCAGGTTTTCTTTGGGGGTATGAAATATGGTGCGGATTATGTGGCAGAATTCCTGTATGAGAATCTCTTGATTCATTTTCATGGGGAATTGATTATGCATCAAAGTCTGGATTTTTCTGCAACGTTGTCCACTGCAGAATCATTTCCCCATTGAATTGAATGGAGAGATTCTCATACAGGAAATCCCCAACACAACATTATTTACCCCAAAGAATGTAAAACACAATGCAGGGATAGACAATTTTCAGCTCCATAGGATAAAATGGGGGAAGCCTCGATGTTGCAGATTTTCTGGTGGATTTCCCAGTCAATGGTTTCTCAGCCAAAGAGGAGCATGGTGGAGTGGAAATCTAGTAAAGTGATATGTTCAGAATTGCTTAGAAGACCTTATAGGGTCTGTGAAGGAATCAGATGACAACCTTGTATACCTAGAATGCCTAGTCATGGAGCAGGCATGAAAAAGTCCTGCCACAATATGCCCTGTAGCCACGATCTGGAAGAGCTTGCTGTGGGATCAGATTAAGGCCACTTTCATATGACAGCATTTTGCTACTACCACCACCAGGAGTGGTTCCAGAACACAGAAAATGTGCAAAGCTTCACGTTATAGTTTTGTTGTTAATAATTCATTCCAGGTTTTGGCTCACAAATATGGATGTAAAATGGTGCTGCTATTAAAGGGTGTACTTACGTGCCATCACCAAACTACAACACCACCACATTATGGTCACGTATCCTGGACTGATCGCAGGTCTATAGGCCTGAACGAACTGTAGACGCAGTTAGTTCAGGTGATTAAACCAACGGTCAAGATGGCATTTGCAGCTGTTACATAGATGTAAAAACACTTCTGCATTACACTTGTTGGAGGCCTAAAAATAATGTCTTCTTTTTGATCAAAAGAGTTCTTCACGTCCCTTTCCAGCAATCCATGTTATAGTGTAAATGAAAAAACATGACATGCACAGTAGAACAAAGCCTGCTGGGTCTCATATTCTACACTTACAAATCATAGTAAGAACAAACACCCAGCTCACCTGTAAAATAGCAAGAGCGTTTTGCAGTCTTCCGGTGAAGAGGTTCACATGTACACGGTACAATAAAACCTGAAGACACTGCAGGGAAAGCAGCTCAGATTTCTCTCCTGCTTCAACTTGTTGCACCAGATACTGCAATGTTCGACCACACACTTGGTCCTTCCCATCAAAGGAATTCTCCAAAGTGAGGAACTGCAGATAGAAAATGATATACAATCACTAGTACAGAAAACACAGTGAAACCGCATACATCTCAGCGCAGTCTTAAAACATACCTATTACAAATCTTTTTAATTTGTACAAAGTTTACTTAAAAGCGGAGCTGCCATCTCTCCCGACAGGTCTAACTACTTGCATTCCACATGTAATAATTCTGAAGCAGCTTTTCTTACAAAGTTATGTTGTGCTATTCCCACGAGAGGTTTATGAATGAATTGCCAGCAGTCTGCAATAAATCGTCTATCTGGGTGCTACCAGTATGGAGGTGTGCAGAGTCTGACACTGTTAGCACTGACTGGATAGCGTCACACTGGTGAAGGGACAACCCGCTCTCCAAACTGAAACATCCAGATGGACCGCTATTGCAGACAGAAGGCAATTCATAAACTTCTAGTAGGAATAATAAGTGAATGGAACACTAGCCATAAGACATGTTTCAGGAATTTTTGTTTAACAGAAAATGCAAATATTTACTAAAGCAGACATGACAGGAGATGGGACAAATCCTTCAACATATACGGTAAGACTCATAGGGGAGGACAACCTTCATGAGAACGGCACACACAAAAACATGTCTGGAAACTGGCCTACAGTGTATCAGAGGTGGCTAAAGGCACCCGACAGGAACAGGGCTGATGTATTTTAGTCTAAAACAGTGCAGACTATTAAACACATTTCCTATCACAATTTGTTCCATTAATGCTGGTTATTTGTGGTGTCCTTCATGTCTTGTGCCATCACCCCTATTGATCGTAGGCTTGTATACAGCTTCTGTCATGTCATGAAGCTGCTGACAGTTCTTGTGCTGATATCAGGCAGCTCTCTGTAGTACGCAATGTACCTGAAGATTGGTTTTACCTGCTACACCCTTCAGCACTTGGTGGCCCCTTTTGCCGTTTGCATTGTATACCATTTTGGGGCTGAGCCGTTTATTTCCAGTGCACAATAAAGGCCCTGGAAGGGATATATAGTAAAAGCAGCACACTATATTAAGTGGGTGCAAATCCGGCGAAGACCACCGTCCAAGGTCCAAAACGATATGTGAAGAAAAGTACGGTAGCACTCCAACGTAGCACATAAAACTGTGATTTATTCAACCCAGCGTCAGCACTGTTTCAACTGCTTATTGCAGCCTTTCTCAAGCCATGGCTTGAGAAAGACTGCAATAAGCAGTTGAAACATTGCTTACGCTGGGTTGAATA
The DNA here is from genome assembly GCF_905171765.1 of Bufo bufo. Classification (NCBI taxonomy): domain Eukaryota; kingdom Metazoa; phylum Chordata; class Amphibia; order Anura; family Bufonidae; genus Bufo; species Bufo bufo. The sequence continues at coordinate 482,061,941 of NC_053389.1, forward strand.
AATCACATTTTTATGTGCTACCGTACTTTTCTTCACATACATGCACACGCATAGAATATATATATATATATATTATACATACACACACTGTGTAGGAGTAGGGTGCCAGTAAAACAAAGTCTGGGGGCTACATGGAGAGGACACCTGTTCACACAGTGGCAGGCAGTAGTAACATGCTGAAAATGATCAGGATTCCTGGAGCAATTTTGAGAAGGCAGGACATGGAGGAAAAAAAAGGACACAGCCTCCTAATGCATCTGTATGTAGTGCAGTCTGTCTACTGTGCCTCACTTGTTACTCTCAGGGCCAGTTCAAATTTAAAATATATATAATATATATATATATATATATATATATATATATATATATATATATATATATATATATATATATATATATAACACATATTAAATAAAATTATTAAATACTCACTGTCCACCACGTCTGATAGGAAGGGGCATACTCTACAGCAGTTTCACACATTTCTTGGATTTCTTCTCTAGTTCCTCTTTGGGAGAATAATTTGAGGTAGTGGCTCCAAATCTCAGGATTGTCTCTGTTATGCTCCAGTGCACGGGATAAAACATTCAACGCTGAATCCAAACACTCTGAAGAAGTCCTGCAAGTAAAGGCAAAATACTGATTTATTTATCGATCAGACCCTTCATGGCTATTGAACTAGGTGCATTTGTTCTGTGGTCAAATTTAATATTCACCGGTAGGTTTTCTAAACTTTGCAGAAACAATTCTTTTCAAAAAGTAATAAAAAAATAAAAATAAAAAATGCCATAGACCATGGCCAAGTTAATCTTCCTTTACACAAGCAGAAAACTGAATTCAAGCTGTGAAGGATCCGTCATATGACGGACACCCACAATACGAAAGGACCTCAGTGCCTTATACTTGGGTCTCTGAGGTTCTGTCCAGTTCAGCAATTTACCAGAGAAAATAACGCTGCGTGAAGCGCCAATTCTTTCCCATCAAATGTGATGCAATCTGCAACTTAACGTAAAAAAAACAAAAATCAAACCTGTTTGGCGTTATCTGACTGAGACATGTCTGCAAAACATTTCTAAAATAAAGTTTAAAAAAAAGCCCTGGCAAAGGACATATATTGAACACTGTTTTAGCAGGTTTGCAAATTAAGGCTGCAGATATCTTCTCTTGGGAAAAGGCAGTGACTTTTGGCTGTATCCAGTGTTACTGATAAAGTCAATCAGATAAGAACAAAGCGCAAACTTTCAAACCTAATAAATAACACAAATGTTCTAAGAAAAAACTGCTGCGTCATCTTTGGAAAAATAACAAATCTTTAATATTAAGCTGAATGGTTTCCATTAGGTGCAGGACTGCTCCGATAATGGGCATTTGGCCCTGGAGATGTTTTTTTGCATTAGCCTGTGTCTGCATATACAGGATATTCTCCACAAACCACTACAATCCCCTAGATCAGCTGAGAGATGTATACCCAGGTCCAAGCAGGTCTAGTTTTACACTATTCCAGAACCATCTAAAAGCAGACCCGGTGACACAGCCACTCCGGTTCAGAATGGGATGTGTTTTTTCTTTTTACTTTACATTCAAATATGTACTGCATATTAAAGAGGACCTTTCACCGATCCTGACATTGTGAACTAAGTATCATGACATATACAGCGGCGCCCAGGGATCTCACTGCACTTACTATTATCCCTGGGCGCCGCTCCGTTCTCCAGTTATGTCCTCCGGTATGTTCGGGGACTTGGTTATAGTAGGCGGAGACTTAGGGGACTTGGTTATAGTAGGCGGAGTCTTCCCTTGTTCTGCTGGGCGTCTCCTTCTCCTAGGCTGAAGCGCTGGCCAATCGCAGCGCAGAGCTCACAGCCTGGGAGGTTTTTTTCTCCCCGAACATACCGGAGGACATAACGGGAGAATGGAGCGGCGCCCAGGGATAATAGTGCAGTGAGCCAAACAGATCCGTCCTTACACATAATGTAAGCCAATGGGGACGGACACGTTTTATCTGACACAATTGAGAACGGATCCATCCTCCATTGACTTTCAATTGTGTTCAAGACGGATCCGTCATGGCTATAGAAGTCATAATACAACTGAATCCGTTCATGACGGATGCATGCGGTTGTATTATTGTAACTGAAGCGTTTTTACAGATCCATAACGGATCTGCAAATACATAAATACATAAAAGGATTTGCAAAGAACCCAGAATAAAACAATCCATCACACATTCTAATACAGAAGTGGGGACAATCCCTGCATACCTTGACCCTCCGACCACTCCATGTCTACTTATAGTGCAAGTAAACCTGAAAACTACTTTAACTCTTTCATTGGCAAATATATAAGATTAAAGTGGTTTTCCAGGACTCCTATTCCTCACGAATGGGTCATCAATATCTGGTTAGACAGCCGACACCCCTGACGATCAGCTGTTTGAAGAGGTCGTGGCACTCCGGTGAGCACTGCAGCTGTGCTTAGTACTACAGCTGAGGCCCATTCATTTGAATTGGACTGACCTGCAATTAGGTCATGTGACCAATGAACAGGACGTCACTAGTCTAGGAAGAGGCTGTGGCACTCATAGGAGCATCCTGACCTCTCAAACAGCTGTTCGGCTGGGGTGAGGGGGGTTCGACTATACCGCTATGGCATGGTTTGAAGGTGTTAATCTTAAATCCCACATAATCTGTCACTTGTTTCTAGAACAGAATTGTTGGAAGAGTTAAGTCAGTTTATAATTTTATATTTTGAGTAGGATATTTTTTTGCCTCGGCCACTTTAAGGCAGGGTGAAATCAGCTTGCCGTTTCCTTCATTGAAACCCCTGGTAGAGAACTCACTGCTAAACCCCATAAACACAATATGCTTATCTGTAGTGTTGAGCGAACTTGTGTTTTAAGTTCGGCGTCTAAAGTTCGGGTTATCGAAGTATCCCGTTATGGATTCCGCTACCACGGACCATAACGGAATTTAGAATCCATAACGGGATACTTCGATAACCTGAACTCGAACTTTAGACGCCAAACTTAAAAACACAAGTTCGCTCAACACTACTTATCTGGATAAAACTTTTACTCTGGACTTTCTTCCTGAAGTTTTAAAAATGTATAAACAGTTCAATCTAGGGCTAGGCTAATCTGGCACACACTAGGTTTCAATGACACCTAGATTACAGGAATTGTACTGGATCTGTCTATCTATAGAGAGATCCCATGTGATTGTGCGTTTGCTAATAGCAGAAGCAGGCTAGCTCCGTTTTTAGCACTGGTGCCTTGCAACGCTGGGGTCCTAGGTTTGAATTGAACAAGGACAACATCTGCATGGATTTTGTATGTTCTTCCTATGTTTACGTGGGTTCCTCCAGGTACTTCGGTTTCCTCCAATACTCCAAAGACATACTGATACGGAACGGCTAGAATAACAAATACGCATTACAGACAAGATTGCCAAAATCGCAAAATATACAGACAAAAAGCTACCTACCCCTCATTTTGGTTTAAGCATTTGTATGTTAGCTTGATCCATAGCTGTATATCTAAAGGGTTTTCATTCACACTAGCTTCCAGGTTGGAAATGTCATCTGTATCACTTGTGAAATATCTAATGTCTTCTGAAGTAACAACAGCATCATGAATGGGAACCTTGGTCTTGGTCTGTGGAAGACGTGCTGTAAAGAGTAATAACCATTCACACACCAATAAACAGATCAAAGAGCAACCGTTCCAGCAATGTTCTTTACAGCATCATATACATGCAATCCCTTAGGCTTACCACAGTTTATTGCTTTCGAAGAGTCATCTTCATCACTGCTGCTACTCGCCAACGGCTTTTTCCAATACATGGGCTTCCATTTTCGCTTCTCTTTATAGGTAGTGTGGGGGGGTGCTGTGAGATCGAAAAACTACAGTTTGAGGGAACGTTACAGAAACCACAATGCATTACCAAATCTGTAACCCATCAACTTATATTGGGGTCTGCATTACCCATCGTGTAATGGGAGAAACTGGGCTGGCTATTCTTCCAGTCAAGAACAGAATCGGTGATGGATGCCCCCGATAGAGCATCTGAAAGAATCCATGCTTGCATTTTTATATCTTTTGAAACCCTTATAATTCTGTCACCTATTTGATGGAGAATAACAGGCAAGGGTACTTAAAATATCTATATTTTAATGTGGTTTGAGTATTTTAAGTACTCTTGCCTGTTATTCTCCATCAAATAGGTGACAGAATTATAAGTGTTTCAAAAGATATAAAAATGCAAGCATGGATTCTTTCAGATGCTCTATCGGGGGCATCCATCACAGATTCTGTTCTTGACTGGAAGAATAGCCAGCCCAGTTTCTCCCATCACACAATGGGTAATGCAGACCCCAATATAAGTTGATGGGTTACAGATCTGTTGATGCAACCCCTTAAGAAAATGAAAACACCTCCACAATCAGCTCATGAGCATTTTTCCTGCAGCGGCTTCCAAAGATGAAATTTAATATTAATGTCAGAGTCCTATATAACCAGCTCAGCGCATTACTCTGAATCAAAGGGAGCCCAGGGCAGGGGTCCCCTAGGAGATCCACATGTCCAATGGTTACCTTGCTGAAACAACCATTAACACATCAAGGCAAGAGTTTGAAGCGTACTCACTGTGATGAAGGCTTTCATTGACATGACTAACAAGGAGGACAGACATCAGATCCATGGACATGTGATCCCGTTTCACACCAAAGAGTTTGTCAACATATTTTTCTGGGGGGAGGGGAAATAAAACAAATAAATAAATGATAACCCATCATACATGTGTTCAAAATCAACACTTGTGTAAAAGACGGGCCTACTGTCCCTTCAAGTCTGCTAGACGGAAGAGAGGACTGGGCATGATGGAAAGCCAAACATGCATTGCAAGCAGGCAGATCAGACTCCTATGTTTAGGAAATTCTGGAAAAACCAACACGTGGAAACCACAGGCTACTGCCTTTTTGCCATCCACATCTGTCACAAAGCACCGTCTTCTACTGTAGGCTTGAGGTCATGTAGGGATAATATTGTGCCAGAAAACATTACACTTTATTGCAATACAGGTACGGCAAGTGACTATTCTTCTATTACCACCTAGTTCTGCTGTGTGGCAAAGTATGTCACTGTTACAATAATTGCGTAATTAGAAATTAATGTATTGTCAAAAATTATGCTTCGCTGTTAAACTGTTTTAAAGGAGTTCTGTCATCAGATATGTTGTAATACAACCACCTCACTTGAGACGTGCGCTTGACAAGTGTTGAAAGGCATGGGTCTTGTCCCATCTTCCTAGGTGCCTGCATTAGTCAGAAAACTGATGTTTTATAAATGTGCAAAAAGCACCTAAGAGCAACCAGGGCAGTGCCATTGGTACCTTGTTGGTCCCAGAGGCTCCACTCACTGCCCCTGCCTGACAGGGGCAGCTAGTGAAGATGATCACGTCTGGCCCTAAAGTCCCTTTAATTCCTTTGTAAGAAAAGCTACATAGCTGTAACTCAACATCATTCTTGGCACTTCCTGTAAAACCCTTTCCTCTTCATTGGGGGACACAATAGCTGCTGCCACTAGGAGGTGGACACTAAGCAGTTAAAAGTGTTCCCACAGGGACTAAGGTAAATCAGGGTGTTCCAGAGCAGGAGAAACAATTAGAGCAGAACGAATCCGAAACGAACAGCGCAGATAACTCCGAGTATAACCCAAGGAAGCCAATGGAGAAGTAAATTGCTAAGAGGGTGGGTGCTGTTTCTTGAAAGAGGAAAGGATTTTTTTTTTTTACAAAAATCCATTTTTCTCACCCATCACTGGAGGACACAGAGACCTTGGTATGTTTCAAAGCATTGTCCAGGGTGGGATAAATGTGTGACCCATGGCTGAGTCAGCTTAAGCACAGGTATGCACCTTAGGCCTCATGCACACGGCCGTCCATTTTTTGCGGTCCGCAAAAAACGGAAGCCGCCCGTGTGCCTTCCGCAATTTGCGGAACGAAACGGGCGGCCCATTGTAGACATACCTATTCTTGTCCGCAATTTTATTGCGGGGCCTCGGAATGGAGCAACGGATGCGGACAGCACACGGAGTGCTGTCCGCATCTTTTGCGGCCTCATTGAAGTTAATGGGTCTGCACCCGAGCAGCAAAAACTGCGGCTCGGATGCGGACCCGAAAAACGGTTGTGTGCATGAGGCCTTAAAGGGGTTTTCTAGGCTTTTAATATTGATGACCTATCAGGATAAGTCATCAATATCAGATCGGCATGGGTCCAACACCCGTCCCCACTGCCGATCAGCTGTATGTAGAGCAGGTATGCGCCATGTGCGCTTGCCGTCTCCTGTCTCTCTTCCCGCTCGAGATGGCACGCGCACACACCTAATCGGCAAGTTGCCGGGTGTCGGACCCCTGCTGATCCTGAGGATAGGTCATCAATATTAAAAGTCTGGAAAAACCCTTTAAGGAATATGGTCTAGAATACAGTCTGAGACCCAGTATCAAATCCGCCTGAAGGAAGGCAGAGAAAACATCATGGGAGAGCAGTGCACTTGTTTGCACCATTTGAAAATGGACTTCCACATCCTGTGGTAGACACAGGAATAAGCAGCTTTCCTAGCTTTTAGCTAGAACAGTGGCTTCAACAGCCATGCTGTTAAAAATTCTTCTTTTTATTTTTTTCCTTCTTTAAACAAGGTTTTTGGTGCAGCATCGCTCCACTATTACCGTCCCCTTTTTGTCTGACTGAGTCTCACATAGCAGGTAGTGGTAACACAGGGGAAGTCGGGTGCACTGAATGGAGCAGCCCTGCACCGAAAACAATACATGCATAATAATACACTGCTCAAAAAATTAAAGGGAACACAAAAATAACACATCCTAGATCTGAATTAATTAAATATTCTTCTGAAATACTTTGTTCTTTACATAGTTGAATGTGCTGACAACAAAATCACACAAAAATTAAAAAATGGAAATCAAATTTTTCAACCCATGGAGGTCTGGATTTGGAGTCACACTCAAAATTAAAGTGGAAAAACACACTACAGGCTGATCCATCTTTGATGTAATGTCCTTAAAACAAGTCAAAATGAGGCTCAGTAGTGTGTGTGGCCTCCACGTGCCTGTATGACCTCCCTACAACGCCTGTGCATGCTCCTGATGAGGTGGCGGACGGTCTCCTGAGGGATCTCTTCCCAGACCTGGACTAAAGCATCTGCCAACTCCTGGACAGTCTGTGGTGCAACGTGACGTTGGTGGATAGAGCGAGACATGATGTCCCAGATGTGCTCAATTGGATTCAGGTCTGGGGAACGGGCGGGCCAGTCCATAGCATCAATGCCTTCGTCTTGCAGGAACTGCTGACACACTCCAGCCACATGAGGTCTAGCATTGTCTTGCATTAGGAGGAACCCAGGGCCAACCGCACCAGCATATGGTCTCACAAGGGGTCTGAGGATGTCATCTCGGTACCTAATGGCAGTCAGGCTACCTCTGGCGAGCACATGGAGGGCTGTGTGGCCCTCCAAAGAAATGCCACCCCACACCATTACTGACCCAATGCCAAACCGGTCATGCTGGAGGATGTTGCAGGCAGCAGAACGTTCTCCACGGCGTCTCAAGACTCTGTCACGTCTGTCACATGTGCTCAGTGTGAACCTGCTTTCATCTGTGAAGAGCACAGGGCGCCAGTGGCGAATTTGCCAATATTGGTGTTCTCTGGAAAATGCCAAACATCCTGCACGGTGTTGGGCTGTAAGCACAACCCCCACCTGTGGACGTCGGGCCCTCATATCACCCTCATGGAGTCTGTTTCTGACCGTTTGAGCAGACACATGCACATTTGTGGCCTGCTGGAGGTCATTTTGCAGGGCTCTGGCAGTACTCCTCCTGTTCCTCCTTGCACAAAGGTGGAGGTAGCGGTCATGCTGCTGGGTTGTTGCCCTCTTACGGCCTCCTCCACGTCTCCTGATGTACTGGCCTGTCTCCTGGTAGCGCCTCCATGCTCTGGACACTACGCTGACAGACACAGCAAACCTTCTTGCCACAGCTCGCATTGATGTGCCATCCTGGATAAGCTGCACTACCTGAGCCACTTGTGTGGGTTGTAGACTCAGTCTCATGCTACCACTAGAGTGAAAGCACCGCCAGCATTCAAAAGTGACCAAAACATCAGCCAGGAAGCATAGGAACTGAGAAGTGATCTGTGGTCACCACCTGCAGAACCACTCCTTTATTGGGGGTGTCTTGCTAATTGCCTATAATTGCCACCTGTTGTCTATCCCATTTTCACAACGGCATGTGAAATTGATTGTCACTCAGTGTTGCTTCCTAAGTGGACAGTTTGATTTCACAGAAGTGTGATTGACTTGGAGTTACATTGTGTTTAAGTGTTCCCTTTATTTTTTTGAGCAGTGTATAAAGCAGCATTTACCTGGATTACAAGTCAAGGTGTTCACAAGAAAGGTATGGTTAGGTTTTGGGGTCACTGGCCTACAGAACAGTATGGTTATTTTACCTGCTGCAGCTGTAATTTCTTCATCTGTGCTGATCTCAGAACATCCAATAAGGTCCAAATTGTAAGACAAAATATCTTGAAATAGTTTCTTCCTGCTTAGTGTACAATCACGCATGTGCTGCCTAGAGAATAAAGCATAAGACATTAATGGCTATCTGCATCACTGTCACCAGTAACATAAACCTGTCACTATGTTCATGTTACTCGAGTAAGCAGGAGTTAGGGACAGGCTGGTCACCTGTGCTATGGCTGCTCTCACGGAGGTGCTTTCAGCTGTCACTTTTGTGATGGCAGTCAGTATAATTATAGTGCAGACATGTTGAGCCCCACAGCACACGCCAGCACTGCCAGGGAGGGGAGTCTGATGAGGCTTGTTGTCCCCATCCTCCTGATAAGTGACCGGTTTCTTTCCTATACACGACAGGAAAGAAACCTGCCAATAATAGTCTGCATGCAGGCGAGGGTGCGGCCAGGTGAACCTCAGACCATTGCGTGCTGTGGAATTCGACTATTAAAGTATTGACTGGCATCACAGAAATAACAGACCGCTGAACCCAGCACGGCTTCACTACACTATGCTGCCCTCAGGGAGGGCAGGATAGTACAGGTAATAGGTCCCCTTTAAAGGGCATAATTTATCAAAGACAGGCATTTTTATATCTCCTTTGCCACCAGAGGATGCGCCTCATTTATGACTAGGCACAAGCCTCTTCATAAATTAGGCGCAATCCAGTCTGTGCTGCTAGATTGAAATCTACTTCAGTCCCTAGCTGGAGTAGATTTCAAATCATCATTTAAGGCAGGGATGCTCAACCTGCGGCGCTCCAGCTGTTGCAAAACTACAACTCCCAGCATGCTCGGAAAGCCTATAGCTATCTGCCTACAGCCGAGCATGATAGAAGAAGTTGAAGTTTTACAACAGCTGGAGGGCCGCAGGTTGAGCATCCCTGATTTAAGGCATTAGTGCAAATGATAGGCAGAGCTGGTTGCCCTGCCCACACCCCTCGACTGTACTCCGTGGCAAGGGTTAAGTTTAAAAGCGTTGTTTACCTAGGTGAACAGGAGGACAAAATGAGGGAGTGCAACTTTTTTTTATGCCACTTTTGGGCATAGGTGGTCATAATAAATGACCCCCTAAATGTTTTAAAGGAGTTGTCTAGCCAATAAATAATAGCAATACTTCCCTTCAGCGCCCTTTCAGATACTCCCCAGATCTCCACTGGTCTGATTCCTGGTCCCTCTCAACACATAGGAAGTGTCAGCTCAGCAATCACTGGCATGGCCGCAGTGAATTTTCCAATAAGTAAAGAAATGGTATGCTTTTACTACTTACCACTGGCAGTCATCGTCATTACATGTGCCCGTAAGATCAAATCGACAAAAGAAAGTTTTGGGTTCGATCATGTTGCTGTAAGAAACAGAGCTAAGCAGCAGTTTTTCTTTCGTACGAAAATATGGACTAAACCTGTAAAATATGAAAAAGAAAAAAAAAATTAATCCTCGCAATGCAGGATATAGGGTTCATAGAAGTTTCAGATTCTACAGCACGTAGTACACTTCAGACAGAAGCATCAGTATGCTCTTCGTGGCTAAGCTAGCAGTCATGTATCTGGAATGCCCCCATGGCTGTGATCAAGACCATAATATCTATCAATACTATAAACAAGTAGACAACACATACAGGACTTACATGAAAGTATAGTGACGCGAGGCCATCTAGTGAGCAAGTATGGTAAAAACTGCATTTGCTTCAGACACATCTAAGAAGATCTACTGAAAATCTATGTGTATTATAAATGTAGGGGGCATGTACAAAAAAGATGAACTTCTGCCAAATCCACCAATACCAGCAGGACTGACCAACCCTCTAAATGTGTATGGTGGTTTCCCAAGACTCCTCCAAAGACAGATTTCAGGGGAAAGAAGGATCAGGCAAGTTGTATTTCAGAATGACCGATGCTTAATCCTCAAACACCTTTGGTAGCAGCCTATACCCTTCTTCCCCTTGAGAACACACGCATGCTCGGCTGAGCTTCAGACTACCAATAGCAAGGATCGACAATCTCCACCACGTCAGTTATCCTGAAACTGCAACTCCCACCATCCTCCTTTCACTTCCACAGGAGTTCAAAAAACAGACAAGTGTGCATGCTGGCAGTTGTAGTGTCACAGCAGCTCAAATGCCAAAGGCATGGCTACCTATACCGGGGTACATAAATTATTTGCTATCAATAGGGAAGTTTTGATTGGTTGGCATTGGTAGGGGTCTGGGTGTTGAGACCCCCCACCAACTGTTGAAACAAAGGGACAAAAGATCTCACTCAAGCACTGTGCCCCGTCAGCAGCGACTGGTTCTCCTTAGTGAAGGCAGGGTTAGGCGATGGTGGACTTAAATACTTCTATGAGTCCATATTCAGTGCGCATTCAGTCTATCAATGCGCATTGCACCCGCACGGAAAAAACTGAACGCAATCGCAGACAAAACTGACTGAACTTGCTTGCAAAATGGTGCGAGTTTCACTGAACAGATCCGGACCTAATCAGTCACGCTCGTGTGAAAGAGGCCTAAGGGGTGCTTTCTGCACTCTGACCACCATCAAATAAAGCTTTTGACATTTTAAACATTTTCTGAAACAGGTACTATTCTGACTCCTATGCGACTACAACTATTTTTTCTTACCTATAAGATTTAAAAACCAGAAGAGGACTGCGATATGGACCAAACGGAAGCGGTCTTACATCAGTCTGCTTTGTCTGCATGGCAAACAAATCCACATCCACAGGTATTTCCTGCAAGAAACAAAAGTAGTAACTGAAAACCAAGTTATTAGGCTAGTTTCACACTAGCGCTAGGGGTCCGGACGATTCTCAGCATATTTGCAAAGGTGCGGGCAGATCTCTGCCAGTCCCTATTTGTGGAGCCAGGCAGAGAGGTTCAAGCAAAGCAGAGAGATCCAGCAGGCAGTTTACTGCCAGAACAGCCAGCCGGATCCCTAGCACTAGTGTGAAACTAGTCTTATAAAAGGATCTGTCTCCTACAGCGGAAAAAACAAAAAGGGAACCATTTAACAAAATTAACAAATTTCCCAGAAAGGTTGAAAGAGCGTCGAAAACCCCATAGAAATGGATGGACAGGGTATCATGCAAGTGTGGTCACTGCTTCATTCACCCCTATGGGACATAAGGAAATAACCAAGCCAGTGCTCGGCTAATTTCATAACTCCCATAGAAATGAATGGAGGGTGGCCGTGCATCCGTACAGTGTCCCGTTCTAGAGATAGAAGTGGGACTTGGAGGTAAGACCCACACCTGACATTGGTGCCATATCCTAGCGATGAGGTGAGAGAACCCCTTTCATGTCCTTTCCTGAGATGGCTAGTAGGTTCAGTTAATATTTATACTAAAACAGTAATCTTCTGATTTCCTAGAGATGTAAAAAAATGTGCACGCTATTTAATGTGACCATGTGGGTGCCGTGTGTTTCTGTAAAGCTGTCATGTATGGTACTCATGTCCCCGCTCTGTAAACTCACTTCCCCATCATCAATGACATGACAAATGGGGTAGGGCAAGATTTCAAAGTTATTGCATCATGGGAAACTCCGTTTTCAGTGTGCTGCTAAAACTACAGACATGCCGAAGAGGCAAAACAAGTGGCACAGGCTTGCAACAAGAGGTACATAAACTGAGCTATACTTTGATACTTTGTTACTGGTGCTGCAATAGTATTAATTTAAGGCTCCTTTCACATCACCGTTTCTCCTTTCAGTTCTCCGGCTCAGTTGAGGAGAACGGATTCTGCAGATAACGGAGACCGAACTGAGCGTAACGGAGCCTAAAGACCCCATAGACTATAATAGGGTCCGTTCAGTGTCTGCTCAAAAATCATATTCTGAGCGGACACCGAACGGACCCCATTATAGTCTATGGGGTCTTTAGGCTCCGTTACGCTCAGTTCGGTCTCCGTTATCTGCAGAATCAGTCCTTTCCGTTCTCCTGCTCCTCAACGGAAAAGGAGAACGGAAAAGGAGAAAGGGTGATGTGAAAGGAGCCTAACCTGGACAACACCTTTAAATCCAGGTCTAAGGGTATATGGTGACAAATGAGATAATTAGTGAGGAAGACAGGAGGCAGAGGATCACCATTCTACTCATGAATGCTCAGAAGCCTTTTGTGTTATCTGCCATGCTCCGAACTGGAGTATATAAAATGCTGTCCTTAAGGGGGTCATCTGAAGATTCAAAATTTCGGACAGGCCTCTGAATGGTCTAAAACCATCTCCACCTCTATCTCCAGGACTTCTGCTTGTTTACAAACTGCAGTGGTGACGTGCCAGTACATGGTGCACGAATGCTGCAGCCAATGCTCCATCCGCAGATCACCATGATAGTGGCGTACAGCATGTGACCGCTGCAGCCAATCACTATCCTCAGCGGTAGACTCGGGATCAAAGTGATTGCAGAGTCACGTGCCGTACGTGAACAAATAGTGACAGGAGGACCGGCTACTATGATTACTCACATTAAAAAGCAGTTGACTCAAAAATAAAATGTGATATAATCACCTTCCCAGGGGAGAGTTTGTCTGAAGACACCAGTAGTTGGTCGCCCATTGCTAGCAGCTGTGTTAAGTTACTGGAGTTGGAATGAAGTCTTCTAACCTCATCAATATTCATACCAAAGAAAAGTTCTGCCCCTTCTGTTGCCATCTTGGAAGGAGTGTTGGAAACCTCCTTGTAGGGAGTAAGCTCTGCATGCTTCAGGTTAGGTTTAGTAAAAGAGCAGGAGTCCCGGAATGATTTCCTTCTCTCTTTAACAGAGAAAGACAAGTCGTCATCATCCGGTTCATTCTCCTCTGAGTCTAATGTTATTTTGTCCTGAGAAAGGTCGTGCAATGATGGCTGAGGCAGTGCAAATTCCGCCGGCTCCTCTGCCACAGGAGGGTGGTATACAGGCTGCTCTTTCATTTTTCGCGCTTGCATTTCTTTCAGTTTTTGGATTTTAAGGGCATATTCCTGTTCCAGTTCTTGCAGTCGTTTTTTCTCCTGTGCAATAGCCTCTGCAGATTGCTTCTTTGGGCTGCTGACTACGGCTGTGTCAACCTTTAACATTTTATTTGCCTAAAAAGAAAAACATTGTGGAAAATCATGGAAAGTCCCATCCCATTGCACACAGGGTGTGGGAATAGTAGGAAAGAGTGCAGGGAGTGTATGACCTTACCCAACAATGCAAAATGCCATGCTACTACGGTACACTGTGCATGTGTAGAAAACTAGGCGGCAAGCATCACATACAGAGACATGAAACGCTCTGCATAATAGCAAAAGCTTGCACAGACACGTGCTTCCACTATGTTATACTCACTCCCATATTGCTGGGTTCCAACTTTCTTTTCCCTAACTCCTGACTAGCCAGTGCTTTCGCTCGGGCAAGTTCTTCTCCATATTTTAGAGACAGCGTCCTTTTTTCTTCAACTCTGTGCTCTACTTTAGCAATCTGAAAAATAGGCAGGTAACGGTGCATCAGAGCGGGCAAAATGAATGAAGCACACAGCGGGTTAGTGACAGACGCACACTTAAAAGTAGTGTGCCTTTAACTTAAAGCAAACACGTCACGTGAGTTGAGCCCTGTGATACATACGTTTATAGGATTTGAAGCGGAGATGCTGACAGGACTCCTAGCTTTGATGGGGAGAGTCACAATTACCCTGCCTGCAATAGGAGACTGACAGCCATCTGTGTACAGACCTTGATACAAGATGAACTGTCAATCAACTGTGTGTGTGTGGGGGGGAGGGGGGGGGGGGGGGGGAGAGTAAATCAGAGTTTTAACTGTTGCTCCCTAGGAGTCTTATAAGGATTTAGTCTGCTTTTAACTTTGAAATCACACCGCTCATCTGAAAACCATATGCTGCTCTAAGCTCCATACAAATCACCTGATGGATTCCATTTTGAAAAGCCAATGGGACCTAGATTTAATACCAAGCACATCCACTACAAAAGGGTGCAGATCTGTGCTTGGTAAACAATGAAGAGGGTGCAGCACTCAATAGAGCACTGAGCCCCTTTAATAACCAAAACTGAAGGGGTTAGAGAAGTAAAACTGTCTATAATCGGAAATTCACAGCCCTAATAGTCACTCAATATCAAATTTCAGGAAAACCCCTTTATAACGATCCTCTGGTTCAAGGATAAAAAATAAAAAGTCAAATTAACTGGGGCATGAACAAAACACTTTCAGTACATAGTGACATGCTTTTCTACTCTTCCACCCAAGATGGCCACACTGCTTCTCAGACTACCTAAACACATTTTGTCCAAAGACCATTTCAGATTTCCTGCTTGTTCAGCCCTACTCTCGGACTGGCTCGCAGGAATCGTCATAAATTAGGCTCACCCTCCAGCAACTCCGAGCTGCTGTAGATTGCAGTTTTCTTTCATGTCAGAAACTTAATAAATTCACTGGGCCCACCCCCTTCGCCAGACCCTCTTTTCAGAAAGGTGGCAAGGGTGGCGTAGAAACACCACTTGTACCTAGATTTCCGAGCAATGGTGGTTAAAAAGTCACAAAGGTTTTTGACTTTTGACGCCAGAAAATTGTAGTCGGGGGAATTCTAAATTACCCCATAACGTTTTCATATGTAAATCATGTTTCTGCACAGACCACACTCTAAACTATTTTAGAAACCCTTGCTGTCTGTATAAACTGGGCTCACTTGTTCTTGCAATTTCTTCAGAAGCGCCCGATTGGCATTTAAGAACTTCTCAGTTGCTTGCAGCTGTTCCGAGAGTCTGGTGATCTTCAGCTCTGCAGTTCTGATGGACTCCCTTTTCTTTTCCTCTTGTTGCAAGAGATGTTTTAAAAGAGACTCGTCCTTTAATAGCAGCACTCTAAATGAAGAATAAAATCAATCAAATATAACCAACCAATCTAACACTGATATCTAAATGGTCTAACCAGTGGCCCCTCCACAAACAGAGATGTATAGATTTCTCATTCTCTCCATTTTTTCAAAATGCACTGCTTAATGGTAGACTTGACTCTCGCTCTAGTAAACCTTAACGCCCATCTAGATAGTTAACTGTGCATTCTGCCGCATTAAATAAAACTATTGTGCCAAAATGATCAAAATTAAAGAGGATCTCCGGTCATTTCCTTAAATTTGTCCATGCTAACTAACCTGAGGAAGAAAGAGGTTTCACATAGTACTTACCGTCCTTCTCTCCCCTCCCATGCCACCGTCTTTGCTGTGCTCTCTTCCACCCAAGTCCCACCCGGATGTGGTCGGTTCCTTTTCTGTTCAGCTGCATTGACTTCATTGCAGCTGAATAGAAAAAAAAAAGCTCAGGTGGAAGAGCGCACAATGGAGATGCCAGCGTGGGTGGAACACGGGAGGGTAAGTACTATGTGAAACATCTTCCCTCCACAGGTTAGTACCATGGGTTAATTAGAGGAAATGTTCGGAGAACCTCTTTAAAGGGTTTGTCCCATTTTGCTGTTTCCAAACAGCATAGCTCCCATTCTCTACAATGAGGGTTAGGGGGAAAAAAAGAGGAGCTCAAACCAGTTCGGCTGTTTGAATAAACCCAGCCACCTGAGGCCAGCTTATTCCCATGCCACCACGGAAACTGTGAGATGGGACAACCCCTTTGAGTGAGTGCCACAGAGCCATCTTCTTATTCAAGTAAACATTAATGTAAAAAAAAATAATAATAATAATCCAAACATTTGTCCAGTTTCACATGAGCATGTTATGTCTCAGAAATATGTTCGGTTGCATTTCGTGAGCCCACAGATAAATCATTGTAAGCTCTGATGGCGTGAAGTCCTGCCTGGCCTCAGGGCTTCTATCCTGTACTCACATGATGCTGAGTGTACAGGCCAGCAGACCAATGGTGGTAAACATGGCACTTACATGGGAATAAGTTCATGTGAAACTGGCCTTAAAGAGGACCTTTCATTGGTTTGTAGTGTGTGATATAAATATCTGTACCCCCCCCCCCCCGCTGTGCTGCCACCCTGCAAATTTTGCACTCAGTATGCTAATACTGAGCATCGGAGCAATAGGGAGGAGACGCAGTCTCTCTCTGTGGGCTTCTCCCCTGGCTGTAGCGCTGTCCAATCGCAGGCACTTGGTAAAATGCAGTATACCCGGAGAACCGCTATTACATTCAATCTAGTCTAAAATTCCACTTGCAATGAGAAATTTTTATAGAATGAAACCAAGAAAAGTATCCGTTCACCCTCCTTATAGGATACACAGAAGGAGGAACTCTAAGGCCCCTTTCATACGGGCGAGTATTCCGTGCGGATGCGATGCGCGAGGTGAACACATTGCACCCGCACTGAATACCGACCCATTCATTTCTATGGGGCTGTTCACAGGAGCGGTGATTTTCATGCATCACTTGCTGCGATTTTCACGCAACGCACATGTTCTATATTCTGCGTTTTTCACGCAACGCAGGCCCCATAGAAGTGAATGGGGTTGGTTGAAAATCGCAAGCATCCGCAAGCAAGTGCGGATGTGGTGCGATTTTCACGCATGGTTGCTAGGTGACTATTCACTGTATTATTTTCCCTTATAACATGGTTATAAGGGAAAATAATAGCATTCTGAATACAGAATGCTTAGTAGGTGATCAATTGAGGGTTAAAAAAAAATAAAAAAATTAACTCACCTTCTCCTCTTGTTCGCGTAGTTCCCGGTCTCTTCTTTACTTCTTAAAAGATGAACTACCGGCTAAGACCTGTGGTGATGTCAGATCACATGCTCCAATCACAGGTCCTAGCCATCTGATTGGAGCATGTGATCTGACGTCACCAAAGGTCCTTTAGCCCACAGCTCATCATTAAAGAAGTAAAGAAGAGACGAGGAACTACGCGAACAAGAGGAGAAGGGGAGTTAATTTTTTTTTTTTTAATTTAACCCTCAATTGATCACCTACTAAGCATTCTGTTTTCAGAATGCTATTATTTTCCCTTATAACCATGTTATAAGGGAAAATAATAACATCTACACAACACCTAACCCAAACCTGAACTTCTGTGAAGAAGTTCAGGTTTGGGTACCAAACATGCGTGATTTTTCTCACGCGAGTGCAAAACGCATTACAATGTTTTAAAATCGCGGGTGTTCCCGCCACGCACCCGCACATTTTCCCGCAACGCCCGTGTGAAACCAGCCTAAGAGTAGGCTCATAAGCCACAGATTTGTTACCACAAAAAAAAAAAAACAGTAGTCCCCTGTTATTAAATGCCTGCCGACTCCAGTGCCAATTCTCTGGTGGTCCCCACTGGTCTCGGTTTGCATTCTGGGTGTAATTATGTGATTGATTGCATTGTTTAGGTGCCGATCGCATCACTCCCACCAGGATCTAAACAAAGATAGTCAGGAGACCACTGGAGCATCACTGCTGCATTGGCAGGAGATTTGGGTGGGTTTTATTTTATTACATGTGCTTTAGCTTTTAAATGTGTGTTACCCAGCTACATACCTCAGTTCACAGAATGCAATTAAGTAATCTTATGAAATACGTGAACAAAAGTATTTCTTACCCATGATTTTATCAAAGAAAAATGACAGATTGCTCACCACTAAATCTTGGTGACATACCTCTGTTTCATGTGTCTTGATTCAGCCTCAGTCACTTTTAGGTCTTTAACAAGTCTTCTGTTGCCGTCTGCTTCCATGTCAGAATTGGTTGGAGATAAGCTTGCTTTTGACTGGTCTATTTTTAAGAGTTTCTGCTTTTCTCGGCTACACAAAAAACACAATAAACATCTTTAATAGTACGTATACAAGCTGGAACTGACAAAGCAACAAAAGATTAGCTGGATACCACTGTAAGGCTGTTAAATCATGTAACAAAAGCAGCCAAAAAAAGTGTCCTTTTGGCTGTCATCTGACCAGTATATGAGTAAAAGAGAATACCAGAATAGACTATGCCATTCTATACAACAGTATGCATTTAAAAAGCTGTGTGGGTCCTATGGCCTTACTTGGCAATCTCTTCTCTTAGCAGACGATACTCCATTTTCTTGTCATCTGGCAAAGCTTCCGGGGTCCTCATGGGGTCATTTTCTTTTTCAGATTTAGAAGGTGCTTTTGGTTTAGATGCCTAGAAATACATCTTAAATCAACTCAAAAGTATAAAGTAAAAGGTAAGAACAGATAAAGAATGGTGTCTAAAACATTTGCTAGTGTGTGAAAAGAGCATGAAGAAAACTAAAAGCTGCAGTAATATAGTTCACATGCATTAGGATGCAGCATGCGCACTATACCGATCAGCATGGAGCATTGGAACTTTGTTTTCTGTCTACGGCTTGCATTTTTATTAGGGTCCACGCCCGCAAATGGGTCCGCATCCGTTCCGCAATTTTGCGGAACGGGTGCGGACCTATTCATTTTCTATGGGGACGGAATGGAGGCGGACAGCACACAGTGTGCTGTCCGCATCCACATTTGCGGAGCGCGGCCCCGATCTTCGGGTCCACAGCTCTGCAAAAGATAGAACATGTCCTAATCATGTCCGCAGCTGCGGACAAGAATAGGCATTTCTACATGGGTGCAGGGCGGGTGTGTTGCGGATCCGCAACACAGCACGGACGTGTGAATGGAGCCTTACAGTGAGATAGCAGCTTACAGGGTTGAGGTTCTTTTACATAGCATCAATTCACTTGTGTAAAAGGTGCTAATACTCGTTCACTGGGTGATCCTGTTTCACGACTTTCTAAACTGCCCGTGTGACAAAAAATTTTGGCACAGGGTTATTATGCACGCCCTCAAAATTGGGGGGGCTGGGCCATCAGCCCTGGCAAATTCTCTAACATTTCTAACAGTTTTCAGGGGGTAAATGAAGACTGATCTACTTCCAGTCAGGGACTGGAGCATGTTACAATCTAGGTGCACAGACTGCCTGGAGATGCATCACATTTTGGTTCAGGCATGCCTCCACCTCACTTTTGGAGCGTGGACGACATTGTTTATAACAGTATTAGGGGGACCAGCTACTGGGGCCCCATTGATTATAAGAACAGGAGGTTTGTATCCCACCCACATGGCTCCACGAAATGAATAGAGCAGCATGTTCACTGCTGTGCCATTCATCTCTGTAGGACTGCTGGAGATACAGCACCTGGCTATTTTCAGCAGTTCCACAGAAATGAATAGGGAAGCATGGTACATGATCGACCTGCCACTCCCTTCAGTGCTGGAGGCCCCGTAGGGTATGGTGCCTCCATGGAAACAGCGGCCAGACCTCTACAGATCTAATGGTTATCCTCTATTCTGTGGACAGGGAACTTGATATAACCAAGTAAATACTCTTTCGCCTCTACCTCTAGATCACTCTATGTCTTCATCTACCTATATCACCAGATTTGTTTTCCACACACAAGGCATTTTAATGATTTCTCACTTCGGCAGTTCTTCTGGCTTCTTTGATCATAGACTCGAGGCCTCCAAAAACACCGACTCCTGGACTGTGTAGCTCTGCATCAGATTCGCTGTCGTCCGACGCATTCAGAGTAACAACTACTGATTTGTGCTTTGGAAGCTTTTGAGACAAAAAAATTAAATAATCATATGATATGTACGACCATGTTGGATGCAACAGAAGTCAATTACACAATTAAGATATACATACAGTAAGATTCAACAAAGTCAGAAGGAAAGAGTACATCTGAGCTTTCATAAGGGGTTGTGTCACTTCAGTAAATGGCATTTATAATGTAGAGAAAGTTACTACAAGGCACTTACTAATGTACTGAGATTGTCCATATTGTCTCCTTTGCTGGCTGGATTCATTTTTCCATCACATTATACACTGCTTGTAGCCAGGGGTTATGACCACCCTACAATCCAGCAGTGGTCGTGCTTGTACTCCGATATCCAGGACTGTGGGAGTGCACATAAGCCTGAGATTTTTCCAATAGTGCGCAAGCACAGCCATCTTGCATCTATGCTGTGGCAGTGGTCATGACTCCTGGAAACGAGCAGTGTATAATGTGATGGGAAAATGAATCTGGCCAGCAAATGACGCAATATAGACAATCACAATACATTAGTAAGTGAATTGTATTAACTTTGTGTACATGATCAATGCCATGATCAATGCCATATGAATGGACAGTTCTTATAAATAGGAACCGTTAGTATTTTGCGCTCATGTTTTAAATGCACATGCACTACAATTTGGCCTTAGAGGGAATCTGACAGCTCTAAAACATCCCACAAAGTAGATTAAGCGCTGTATAGTGTAACTGACGCCGAGTCCGGTTATGTAATTTCTATCTTCATACTCGCTTGCATCCTGATGCTGTGATCCCACAAACCAGCAGTAACATGCATTGAGAGGGCTCCTTAAGGCTACTTTCACACTGGCGTTTTGTGCGGATACGTCCAGATAATACGAGTGTCTGCATCCGTTCAGAACGGATCGGTTTGTATTATCTTTAACATAGCCAAGACGGATTCGTCTTGAACACCACTGAAAGTCAATGGAGGACGGATCAGTTTTCTATTGTGCCAGTGAAAATGGATCCGTCCCCATTGACTTACATTGTGTCAGGACGGATCCGCTTGGCTCAGTTTCATCAGACGGACACCAAAACGCTGCAAGCAGTGTTGTAGTGTCCGCCTCCAAAGCGGAATGGAGCCGGAACGGAGCCAAACTGATGCATTCTGAGCGGATCCTTATCCATTCAGAATGCATTAGGGCCACACTGACCCGTTTTGGACCGCTTGTGAGAGCCCTGAACGGAAAGCCAAAACGCGAGTGTGAAAGTAGACTAACTCACGCATGTAATAGAGAGGACTCGAAAAGGAATCATCTCAACCACCACTTACACTATACACCACTTACTCTGGTTCGAGGTTTTGTTTTGAGCTGACACATTGCCTTCAAAGGCTATTGTGAGAGATAGGTATAGGATATACAAGATGGAGTTCTATCTGAACCAGAGTTCAATTAGAGGTTATCAAAATGTTAGACAATTGTCAGCTGAAAACCTCCCCCCCTCCTGTTCTATTTGTATAAATGCTAGTTTCTGCTGTTCTAAGTTTAAGATCCTCTTTCTGCTAAAGGTTTCATTTCTTCTGTCTTTTTGTGGTTTATGTGACGCACGGCTGTTGGGAGTCTACCAATAATTATGGTATAAGATTATGTGCTAATGTTACAATAAAGCAGATTACTGATTACAACCATTGCGTGTATCAGCCTTCTCTGTGCACATTACACTATTTGAATTTGGAACCCATAATCAGACGCAGGGGTAATTACCCTCACAGCTATCTATGGGCACATTTGGAGCAGTATTTTTATGACTGCTTTCCATGCATTTGTCTACAAAAAAGTTTTAGCGATAGATTTTTATTCAAAATTTTGCTTTGTTTAGCAGCTAGATTTCACAAGACAAAGCAGCTGCAGAACGCTGTACTAAATCCGTCATCTTGCTGCATGATGGCTGAGTCTCCAGCCCTTGTCACATCTTCTGAAAGAACGTCTAAGTTGACTGATGACCAAAGCTGTACTCGAATGTGATCAAAAACCAGCTTAGAAGATCGTTGGAGAGCGAGTGCGGCTGGAGAGCTCGCCGTCTGTCTGATGGAGAACATCATTCTCCAGCTTCTGTACGGTGAAACATAAGTATTGCACTAAATCCATCAGGAACACTGTATGGCGACCAAATGAGAACATGAAGGAAATGTCTTTCCTTTCACAGCACGTTACATTTGTTTCAGACTAAAATGTAACTCCACACATCTCAGTTGTAGGCAGGTGTCCTGTCCATGAATAAAGCTAGCTGTTCGAGAAGTGCATACCTTTATCACATGCCTGATGGGTCTCAGAACTCGTACTATCTGAGTGGTCGTTTTCCGATGTGTGGCAGTATTAACATTTGCTGACGTCAGAGTAATTCTTGGGACAGGCATGATATTGGTGAGAGGTGGTGATGGAGGCTGGCTGGTTTGTTCCTACAAAATAAAAACATTTCTACTTACAACCAATAAAATTATGTTCAAAAATGGGGTATATACAGGCAGATGGGTACTGAGGAGCTGGAAAGGAAGTTGTAGTGTTGGGACAGCCCCTTATTGCCCACTCATCCCCCAGCTTAATACCTCTGCTTTGTTAGCCCTTTTGTTGGCCAAAGACTTCAGAAGCTCCTCACGCAGCAGCATTTCCTCTTCCTCCTCTTCATCTGCAAATGGAGGTTTAGGAGGCTGCTCAGGTTCCTCGGGTGGAAGTGGGGGAGGCGGCAGTGGCACTTCTGGAGAACTTTTCGAAATGACTGGATCGTATATTGAGCCCTCACAAGGGGAAGGCTGTAAAAAGAAGCATATTTTAGTGGGACTGTGTATGGAGTGTATTCATATGTCACAGCATTCAGAATTCGCCCTTATGCCAATGAAACTTACCCAAACTTGTGAAGGGAACTGCTCTGTTACACATAACACTGATGGCACACATCCTATTGAATTTCCAGGAAAATAAGGTGATCTCGAAGGGGAGGCCCCTAGGCATAAGATAATAATACACATTTAGCAGGAATGTATATGCCCAAAACCTGACATCACACTCCTCCATCAGATGCCCTTTAACAGTATGGGCATTTTGGTACATAGTGATCGCTATTAATATATAAATATAGGGTTGTCACGATACCAAAATTTTGATTCGATTTCAATACCACAAAGAAGTATTGCAATACTCGATACAAAGCAATACCACACGAAAAAAAATAAAAACCACCAAAAAAGCAAAGCAGCGTGTATTCCGCATTTTATGGAACATCCGGCCCATAATCGAACAGTCCGATCCTATTTTTTGGGGGGACAATGTGACAAAAAAATTTAAAAAAAATGGCCAATTGCGCGTTTTTTATTTATTTATTTTTTCTGTTACGGCGTTCACCGCATAGGAGATTTTTTAAATATTTTAATAGTTCACACTTTTTTGGGCGTGGCGATATGTAATATGTTTATTTATTGTTTATATATTTTATATGTAAAATTGGGAAAGGGGGTGATTTAAACTTAATCTTTTCATCCCTTGTCCTATTCACCCTAAAGCCTCATTCATACATCTGTGTTCAAAGCCGTGAGAAGGTGGTCAGTGATGCATCCGTGAAGGATACACGTTGGGTCAGTGTTTCACTGACACTGAAAAATAATTTTCAAAGCATCTCTTCTTAATGATCGGTGAAACACGGATGGCATCTGTGTTTTTCACAGACCCATAGACTATAATGGACATAATGGATCCGTGAACACGGACAAAATCAAGCATGCATCCGTGCTAAAAACACGAATCCACGGACCGTGCTAGAACACAGATGTCGGAATACACACATTAAAATTAATAGGGACGTGTGATGTCTGTGGCGAACACGTACAGCACATATCAAAGAAACACTGACGTGTGAATGAGGCTTAATAGATCTCTATTAGGGTGAATAGGACTTCACACTCTCCCTGCTGACTATGGCAGCCAGGGCTTCAGTAGCGTCCTGGCTGCCATGGTAACCGATCGGAGCCCCAGGATTACACTGCTGGGGCATCGGGGGGGGGGGGGGGAGAGGAGGGAGGGTAGAGCCTCCTTCTCCCCTGTGCTGCTGAGGAGAACATGGCACGCGCTGAGAGCCTACAAGTATTTGATATTTTTCTCGGAACACCTTAGACCTTTCTTTTGTGCCATTAGATGATGGATATAATATTTTTTTTTAAATAATAAGTTATACAAAAATCTCCTTTTTTCCTTAAATTACCAGTAAGATCTCTTTCTCGCTCTTCATTGGGGGACACAGGAACCGTGGGTATAGCTATGTCCTCTAGGAGGCGTTGACACTAGATAAAGCTGTTAGCTCCTCCCCTGGCAGCTATACCCCCTCCAGCCTGGAGAGAGAGCTTCAGTTTGTGTACAAGCAGTAGGAGAAGCAAGCCAACCAAGAAAAAAAAAAAAAAAAAAAAAAGTGGAACACCAACCATGCCAAAAACCCAACGGGGTTCTAACCAGCAACAGCCACAACTGTGGTTGAACAACAATACTGGGTGGGTACGGTGTCCCCCAATGAAAAGCAAGAAAGATTTTACTGGTAAGTTATACAAAAATCTCCTTTTCTCACCCATATTCATTGGGGGACACAGGAACCGTGGTACGTCCAAAAGTAGTCCACAGGGAGGGAAAAACCACAGACCCATGGAAGCAATCGTCCCTGCAGGCATCTAAGAAACTGCCGCTTGCAAGAGCATGCGGCCTAAGATAGCGTCCGCCGATGCTTAAATATGCACCTGGTAACATTTTGTGAATGTGTGTAGGGAGGACCAAGTAGCCACCTTACACAACTGAGCAGCCGAAGAGCGATTCCTCCGAGCCCAAGATGCGCCCACCGCTCTGGTGGAGTGAGCCATGACACCTAAGGGGGGGAATTCTGTCCCAGGCGCAGTAAGCCTCCACAATTGCAGCCCGATTCCAACGTGCGATTGCCACCTTGGAGACTGCCAATCCTTTGCGAGGACCTTCCGGAAGGACAAAAAGGGAGTCCATACGGCGGAAGGGAGCGGAGGCTGCTAAATAGATCTTCAGAGCTCTGACAACATCCAAATGGTGCAACTCCTTTTCCTTAGGGTGTGAAGGAGAGGGACACAGTGAGGGAAGGACAATTTCCTCGTTGATATGGAAGTCGGTGACCACCTTCAGAAGAAAGGAAGGAACGGGTCAGAGAACCGCTTCATCCTTATGAAGAACCAAGAAGAATTCTCTACAAGAGAGCGCCGCCAACTCAGACACCCGTCTGATGGAAGTGATAGCTACAAGGAAAACCACCTTCCAGGACAGGAGTCGGAGAGAAATCTACCGCAGGGGCTCAAAGGGGGAAGCCTGGAGCGCTAAGAGGACTAAATTCAGATCCCAAGGCTGTAAAGGACGACGGTACGGAGAAACCGTATGTGCCACTACCTAAAAAATAAATAAAATAATAATCCTTACAGGCCAGAGGGCGCTAGAAAAAGATGGAAAGCGCTGAGACCTGACCCTTCAAAGAGCTAAGAGCCAGACCAAGGTCCAACCCTGATTGAAGAAAGGACAGGACCGTGGGGAGAGAAAAACGAAGAGGAGGAGGAATGTTTTGACTTTCACAGAAACCCAGGAAGGACCTCCAGGTCCTGTAATAGATCCTGGACAAAGCAGGCTTCCTTGCCTGAATCATAGTGCAGATAACATCCGCCGAAAAACCTCTTCGCTTTAGAATGGCGTTTTCAATGGCCACGTCGTCAAACAAAGAGACCTTAAATGCTGATGGAAGACCAGTCCCTGCGAAAGCAGGTCATCTCTGAGTGGCAGTGACAAAGGAACATCTCCCAGAAGGAGAACGAGGTCAGCGTACCAAGCGCGATGAAGCCAATCTGGGGCGACGAGGATCGTCGGAATGCCCTCCATCCTGATTTTCCGTAGAACCCTGGGCAGGAGGGGGAAAACCCTGCCAAGGGGAGATCAGGGAATCCATGCCGCAAGCTTCCGGATCCCTTGCGCTGGAGAGGAAGGTGGGAAGTTTCCGATCGAGCCTTGAGGCCATCAAGTCCACGCCGGGGCGACCCCGACGTAGAGATATCGCCCGGATCCATCGTGGTCCTGCTGAGGAAGTCCGCAGTCCAGTTCGCCACACCCAGGATGTAGATCGCTGAAATTGCCAGTACATGAGCCTCCGCCCACCGTAAGATCTTGGCTGATTCCTGCATCACCGCGAGGCTGCGTGTTCCCCCTTGGTGGTTGATGTACGTCACCGCCGTGGCGTTGTCCGACTGGACTCTGACGGGGCGACCCCTCAGGAAGTGGGTCCACTGCCGGAGGGATAGAAGAATCGCCCTGAGCTCCTGGACTTTCCTGGGAGGGAACACTCCTCCCCAACTTAGCAGACTGGCGTCGTGGTTACAACCGTCCAGGAGATCGGAAGGACCTTCCCAGAACTGGAACCGACAGCCACCAACAAAGGGACGACCTCACCTGAGGAGAGAGGCGGATGGGATAGTCCAGGCTCTCGAAAGATTTGTCCCAGGAGGACAGGATCGCTCTCTGGAACGTGCGAGAGTGGAACTGGGCAAAGAGAATTTCCTCGAAACAGGCGACCATCTTCCCTAACGTCCTAATGCAGAGTCAAATGGACGGAAGTCTGCAGTCGAGAAGAACCCTCACGGAGCGGTGTAAGGCCAGTCGCTTGTCCGGAGGAAGGCGAATCTGTGCCGCATCCGTGTCTAGAAGCATACCCAGAAAGACCAATTGTCTGGAGGGGGTCAGAGATGACTTCTGCAGGTTGACCAACCACCCGAAACGTGCAAGGGCTGTCAATGCGATCCGCACGCTGCTCGACGCCTGAGCAAAGGAGGGGGCCTTGATGAGGATGTCGTCCAGATAAGGCATAAGGAAGATGCCTCCGGAACGGAGCAGGGCGAGAAGAGGGGCCAGGATTTTTGTGAAGACCCGATGTGCAGTTGCCAGTCTGAACAGGAGGGCGACAAACTGGTATTGATAGTCTCCTATCGCAAACCTCAGGAAGTGCTGGTGACTCCGCGCAATGGGAACGTGGAGGTATGCATCCTGGATATCTACGGCCAAAAGGAATTCCCCCTGCTCCAGAGAAGCCATTACGGAACGAAGGGATTCCATTCGAAACCGCTGGAGATGGAGGAACTGGTTTAGTAGTTTGGAGGTCCAGGATTGGGCGCACGAGCCCTCCTTTTTGGGGACCACAAAAAGGTTTAAATAGAACCCCTTGAACCTTTCTTCTGGGGAAACAGGAGAGATGACTCCCCAATCAAGAAGGGACTGAATGGTCTGGGAGAAGGCGGCCGCCCGCTTGGGGTCCCGTGGAAGACTGGATTGAAAAAACCTGTCGGGGGGTGAAGACACAGGAACTCGATCACGTATCCTGAGGATACAATCTCGAGTGCCCAAGCGTCGGAGACGTGGGCCCGCCAGATGTCCTGGAAGAGGAGGAGGAGGCCCCCCACCCTGTTGGGCGGGGGTACACCTTCAGGCTTAGGACTGCTTAGCCGCAGGAGGTTGAGCGGACGGATTTCTGGGATGCCAGGAGGGCTGTGCCCGAAAGGACGGTTTCTTGCTTCGATCTTGAGAAGTAAACCCGCCTCCCCCAGCGGAAGAGCTTGTCGCGGGGCAGGAACTAGCGAATCGACGAAAGGGCCTGCCACGTGAGGAACCCCTAACGGGAGAGGCCCGCTTGACTCAAGGCTTTGGAAGATGGGTGCTCTTGCCTCCCGTGACCTCCAGCCAAGAACCAAAAAGATGGGCGCCGGCAAAGGGAAGTCAGACTAAAAAACGTTTGGAAGTCGCGTCCACTGCCCACACCTTCAGCCAACGCTCGCGGCATAAGGTGACCGCAAGCGCCGAAGAGCGCACGATGAGGGCGCCAGCGTCCAAGGACCCCTCGCAGAGGAACTTCCCCGCCTGGATGATCAGCTGCACCAAGGATTGGAGACACCAAGTCCTGGTCCAGCTGGCTACCCCACTCAGAGATCGCCTTTGCCACCCACACGGAGGCGAACACGGGCCTAAGGGCTGACCCTGTAGCAACAAAGAGGGACTTTGTCAAGGATTCCACCGACGATCTTCAGCTGACTGAAGGGAGGATCCAACGGCTACAGGAATAGCTATATTTTGGGCGAGCCATGCCACTGGTGGGTCCACCTTAGGTGGGGATGCCCACGTGGAAACACAATCCGCTGGAAAAGGATATAGGATGTCCAGTTTTTTGGGGGCGGAAAAACGCATGTCTGGGTGTTCCCAAGCCTTGGAAACCACAGCCGAAAAATCATTATGGCGAGAAAACACCCCCTGGGAGGAGGGGGGCCGTGTCGGGGTTGCCCGAGCAAGAAGCTCTGGAGGGTGCATCTGAGGGAGGTGCAGCCTGTGCTGGTGGCGGATTCTCAACCAAGGGACCCACTATAGATAGGGTGGATTGGGAGATTTAAGCAAGGTTTTCCCCCGCTTGAGAGAGCGTTCTAGCCCAATCCGGTAACTCAGATGCCAGAGGGGGAGCAGCGGTATGAGCTGAAGGGGGGGGGGGGGGGGGGGGGGGGGGGGGGGGAGGAGGGGGGTCGCGCCTGGGCGTCTGACAAGCATTGCAGACAGAATCCTGTTGACCGCAAGGGAATTTTGCCTGACACATAGCGCAAGCATAATGGAGAGCTATTGGCCGCAGAAGAACCCCGGAGAGATCAGACATGATGTTTCCAGGAGATACCCTGAGGCTGGAGGGATACAGTGACCTGAGGAGAAAAGCAACAGTTCCTACCAGGACCAGGAGACGCCGTCCGAGAAATATGTCTGAGCGCTGTGGCTGGAAGAGAAGGCCCAGCCTCCTCAGGTCCTGTATGCTCACTCAGTGCCGCAGCGGTGCGCGCACCGTCTATTAACCCCCGCAGTGTCGGAAGTAGACCCTGTTGCAAAGGCAGCGCCAGAAACAGGCTGCCGCCCGTTCATATGCGGAGGGAGTAAAGAACCGCCACCTTCCCTAACTTGTACCCGGAGTTTTGCCGCTTCGAATGCACCCACAGTCCGAAGCGTCGATAGGCTCCGCCCCCTCCCAACTAAATGTGCTCCTCTGTCTCAGCGCAAGGCGCTGATAATAAAACACCCCGCCGGTCGGTCAGCATGAGACCGGAGATATTGGCCGCGGTGCTTCTTCCAGAGAGGGAGGGGGGTGGAGGAGAAACAGTACAGCCAAACCGCCGGGGGGGGGGGGGGTGTAGGAGTAAGCATCACTTACTGTCCAGCCGCCATCTTCACCCTTCCTCTTCTTCCAGCAGGGTCACCCCTTCAGCTACTGGCACCGTAGTGGCAGGAAGCTGGAAGAGGGACTTGGATGGGTGACCCTTCCGCTGGGGGGATGCAGGGGAGTGAGGCTGCCCTGGTCCCCTTGTCTTCTTTTGGGGGTGGAGGCAGCGTGGCAGACCAATGCTGGCGTGCTCCCCCGGGAAAACAGGGAGGCTAGGCGATCACCGTTTCCCCACCAGAAAAATAGGGGAAAAAAATAAAAATAAAAATTTATGAAAAAAAAAATCTTCAGGAGCTATTGACACTAGAAAAAACTGAAGCTCTCTCTCCAGGCTGGAAGGGGTATAGCTGCCAGGGGAGGAGCTAACAGCGTTTACTAGTGTCAACACCTCCTAGAGGACATAGCTATACCCACGGTTCCTGTGTCCGCCAATGAATATGGGCGAGAATTTTTAAGACTAAACATCTCAAACCATTCCCGTACAATTGTACCCTTATAATGGACACTATTAATGTAATTTATCTACTGGCTGGGCCCACCGCAAGACTTCAAAAGACTGGAGAGCATTTTGGCGGCTGGTTCTATGGCACCGTACTGCCAGAAAACTGTTGTACAGCGGCAAAACGTTACAAGCCCCTTCAAAGTGCCATTTTTTTTATGTTTTCATCTGGGGTAAATTTGGACATTTTAAGTCAAGGCAAGAAGATGTTAATTCCCAGCCTGACATTTTATTTTAAAGCCAGCATGTGGCGCTCTTACATAAGAAAAAGCGCTCTCTGCCGGCAGCGTGTATTAAGCCAGACCGCTCCAGCTGGCTTCCGGACTTCTCCCCGTGACTGCAGCTGTCTAATGACAGCATGGTCACATCCATCTGCGGCGGCATGGACCGCCAGCAGATCGCTATGTAACCGGACGCTTTTATACGTCGGGTTACAGATAAGAGCCTACCGCTCGAACGTAGAAAGTCATGCGGCGATAGAGGGACTTTAACCACTTGCCTAAAAGACTTGAAGATGTGATTATTATCCATAGGTTGCAATTAATTACCATTGCAGCCTATGGAAGATTCGGTGTGTTCCTAGGAACATCACTGTGGCAGGCATCAAAGCCTGTACATATATAAAACTGCTCCAAGAAAAAAAAAATATAAAAAAATTACCTGGAGAATTTGTTTCACTGTCTGTGTCCATTGCAACTTCCTCATAGTTATCGTACTGGTAGATACCACCAGAATTTTCCAAGCTCTGTTTTTCAGCTCGCTTCTGCTCTGCATCAAAAGACTGAGAAAAGCACAACATAAGTAGCTGCCAAAAACATACTGTTCAGAAAAAGGAGACTTTTGTATTACTTACCAGTAAAGTCTCTTTCTCGCTCTTCCTTGGGGGACACAGGAAACCATGGGTATAGCTCTGCTCCCTAGGAGGCGTGACACTAAGTGAAAGCTGTAAGCCCCTCCTCCATCAGCTATACCCTTCAGCCTGGAGAAGAGACTGCCAGTTGCGTGTCCAAGTAGTGAAAGATAACCACCAACCGGAAAAAAGAACCGTCAAGCCCCAACGGGGGCAACCAAGCCGGAACCACAACTGTAAACCCAAATGAAGGGCGGGTGCTGTGTCCCCCAAGGAAGAGCGAGAAAGAGACTTTACTGGTAAGTAATACAAAAGTCTCCTTTTCTCGCCCATATTCCTTGGGGGACACAGGAAACCATGGGACGTTCCAGAGCAGTCCCAGAAGGGAGGGACCAGAACAAACTAGACCAACACCGGAGGCATCAATCAACTGCCGCCTGCAACACCAGACGGCCTAAAGCAGCGTCAGCCGACGCATGAGTATGCACCCTGTAGAACTTGGTGAAGGTGTGCAAGGAGGACCAAGTGGCCGCCTTGCAAATCTGCTCCGTAGAAGCCCGATTTCTCTGAGCCCAGGAAGCCCCGACCGCTCTAGTGGAATGAGCGGTAACACCGAGGGGCGGAACCTTGCCCTTGGCGAGATAAGCCTCAGTAACAGCCATCTTGACAAAACGGGCGATAGCAACTTTGGATGCCGCCAACCCTCTGCGCGACCCCTCCGGAACCACAAAGAGCGAGTCAGTACGCCTGAAAGAGCTGGTTACCTCCAGGTAAACCTTGAGCGCCCTGACAACGTCCAGGCGATGAAGTTCCCTCTCCCTAGGGTGGTAAGGGGAAGGACACAAAGAGGGGAGAACGATGTCCTCGTTCAGATGAAAGGCGGAGACCACCTTAGGAAGGAAGGAAGGGACCGGACGAAGAACTACCTTGTCCTGGTGGAACACTAGGAAAGGTTCCAGACAGGAGAGTGCAGCCAATTCGGACACCCTCCGAAGAGAGGTGACGGCTACAAGGAAAATAACCTTGCAGGACAGAAGTCGCAAGGAAACCGTCCGCAGAGGCTCGAAAGGAGAAGCCTGGAGCGCTGAGAGAACCAGGTTCAGGTCCCAGGGCGGTACCGGAGGCCGGTACGGGGGAACCGCGTGAGCCACGCCCTGAAGGAAGGTCTTGACAGGACCAAGGGGGGCCAGTGGGCGCTGAAACAAAATGGACAGCGCAGACACCTGACCCTTCAAAGAACTAAGACCCAGACCTTGGGCAAGTCCGCTCTGCAGGAAGGACAAAACGGTGGGGAGAGAAAAGCGGAGCGGAGGAATCCCCAGATCGGCACAGAACCCCAAATAGGTCCTCCAGGTCCTATAATAGATCCTAGAAGAGGACGGCTTACGGGCGCGGATCATGGTGCGGACGACGTCCGCAGAAAAACCCCTACGTGTCAGGACGGTGGTCTCAACAACCACGCCATCAAACGTAGGGACCTTAAACGCGGGTGGAAGATCGGTCCCTGAGAGAGAAGATCTTCCCTGGCGGGCAGCGGCCAGGGCGCGTCTGCCAGGAGCAGCATGAGGTCGGCATACCAAGACCGGCGGGGCCAGTCCGGAGCGACCAGAATTACCGAGACGCCTTCCGCCGCGATCTTCCGAAGGACCTTGGGCAGGAGTGGGATGGGAGGGAATATGTATGGACGCGCGAAGCCTCGCCAAGGAAGAACGAGGGCGTCGGCTCCGCAAGCTCCCGGATCCCTGGCCCTGGACAGATAGGCGGGGACCTTGTGATTGAACTTGGAGGCCATGAGGTCCACGTCCGGTATGCCCCAACGAAGGCAAATGGCCTCGAATACCTCCGGGTGAAGAGACCACTCGCCGGGGTCGACAGTGGTGCGACTGAGGAAGTCCGCCGCCCAATTGTCCACCCCTGGAATAAAAATTGCCGATAGGGCCGGGACGTGGGCTTCCGCCCAACGGAGAATGCTGGAGACCTCCCTCATTGCAGCAGCGCTGCGAGTGCCCCCCTGGTGGTTTATGTACGCCACAGCCGTGGCATTGTCCGATTGTACACGAACTGGATGACCCTTCAACAGATGAGTCCAGTGTCGTAGAGACAAAAGGGCCGCTCTCAGCTCCAGGACATTGATCGAGAGTTTGGACTCCAACGGAGACCAAATGCCCTGGACGGATCGGGGAGGAAACACGCCTCCCCAGCCCAAGAGACTGGCATCGGTTGTAACCACCAACCAGTTGAGTGGCAGAAAAGACCTGCCCAGAAGAGGGGACTGTAACCACCAGCGGAGAGATGACCTCACCGGAGGCGATAGATGGAAGGGATGATCCAGAGACTGCGGCGATTTGTCCCAGGAGGAGAGGATCGCCCGTTGGAGAGGGCGGGAGTGAAACTGCGCAAACGGGATCGCCTCGAAGCAGGCAACCATCTGCCCCAAGACCCGCATGCAGAAGCGGAAGGACGGTCGACGGTGGAGAAGGAGACCCCGAACCGCCCCACGGAGGATCAGACGTTTTTCCGAGGGAAGACGTACCTCCGCCGCTCCCGTGTCTAAAAGCATTCCCAGGAAGACCAGTTGTCTGGAGGGGGGAAGGGAGGACTTGGGGAAGTTGATGACCCAACCGAACCTCGTCAGAGTCTCTAGAGTGAGATCCACGCTGGCAACCGCTTGAGAAAGGGACGGAGCCTTGATGAGGATATCGTCCAAGTACGGTAGCAGAAAAACACCCCTGGAACGGAGTAAGGCCAAAACCGGGGCCAGGACCTTGGTGAACACCCGGGGGGCTGTTGCCAGCCCAAAGGGAAGGGCGACAAACTGGAAGTGGAGGTCCCCCACGGCGAATCGGAGGAAGCGATGGTGACACCGGGCTACCGGAACATGGAGGTAGGCATCCTGTATATCGATGGAAGACATGAAATCTCCCTGCTCCAGGGAAGCCACCGCGGAACGGAGGGACTCCATCCGAAACCGTCGAAGGAGGAGAAAACGGTTGAGCTTTTTGAGGTCCAAAATGGGCCGCATGGAACCTCCCTTCTTGGGAACTACAAAGAGGTTCGAGTAGAACCCTTGGAACCTTTCCTCTAGAGGAACGGGGGTAATCACCCCCCTGTCCAGTAAGGCTTGAACGGCCGCGGAGAACGCAACCGCGCGTTTCGGGTCCCGTGGCGGGCGGGAGCGAAAGAACCGATCTGGAGGGAAGGATGCAAATTCGATTTTGTATCCGGAGCACACAATTTCGAGGGCCCAGGCGTCGGAGACGTGAGCCAACCAGACGTCCCTGAAAAGGAGGAGCCGGCCCCCCACCCGGGTGGGTGGGGGCGCGCCTTCAGGCAGAGGATTGCTTTGCTGCGGGTGTGCGGGCAGCCTGCGGCTTGCGCCAGGAGGGCTGCGCCCGAAAAAAACGGCTTCCTATGTTTGTCCTGGGGAGGAGCCGAAGCGGCAGCTGTGGTGGGAGCCCCAGAGGCCCTGCGGGAGGACCGAAAACGAGACGCACCAGGGCGTCCGCGGGGGGCGCCCCTGGCTTGGGGTTGAGGAAGATGGGTGCTTTTACCACCCGTGGCCTCCGAAATAAGTTCGTCTAGGCGGACCCCGAAAAGGCGGGAACCCGCAAACGGTAGCCCCGCCAAGGAACGTTTGGAGGCAGCGTCCGCTTTCCAAACCTTCAGCCAGAGCTCCCTCCTGACGGAAACTGCCAGGGCGGAGGAGCGTGCAATAAGGGCTCCCGCATCAAGGGAGGCCTCACAAACAAAATTCCCGGCCCGAACAATAAGCTGGGCCAAGGAACGCAGGTCCTGGATAGGGACGTCCGAGTCCAACTCCTGTTCCAGCTGCGCACCCCAAGCAGAAATTGCTTTCCCTGCCCAAGCAGAGGCAAAAACCGGTCTGAGAGCAGAACCGGAGGCAGCAAAAATGCCCTTAGAAAGGGTCTCCATGCGACGGTCCTCCGCTGACTGAAGAGAGGACCCGTCGGGAACAGGGATGGCCGTGTTCTTTGACAGCCGGGCCACAGGGGGGTCCACCTTGGGTGGGGAAGACCATGTGGCCACGACATCTGCTGGAAAAGGATAGCAAATGTCCAGCTTCTTGGGGTTGACAAAACGGGCGTCCGGGCGAGCCCAAGCCTTAGACACCACAGAGGAGAAATCAGAGTGGATTGGAAAGACTTTTGAGACCTGCCTGGGTCTGATAAATGAGACGCTAGCTGCGTCCGAGCTAGGGGGATCATCCTGCACCTTAAAGGTGTCACGAATATCAGAGATGAGTTGACCCATCGCTGAGGCTAGCTTGGACGGCAGGGCCGAGTCCATTTCCAAATCTGAAACCGCCAATTCACCTTCAGAGAGCGAATCCTTTGGAGAGGAGAGGCTCGTCTGGGTGCGCACGCGTGGCGGGGAGAGGGAGGCATCCGAGGAGGAGGCTCGCTCTACTCTAATACGCTTCTGAGAGTGCCTAGCTCGGGAGGGGTCACTAAAAGAGAGTGAACCCGCTGCAGCGGCAGAAGCGGTGGACCCGGAGGGCGCGACAGTAAGAGTGGCGTCCTGCGGGGTAGGCGGCCTGTCTATTAGGCGGCCCACGACATGAGTGAGGCTTTCCACGGCCTGGGACAGGGATCTAGCCCAGTCAGGCGGGTCAGAGGCAGCAGGGAGCGACACAGCGGGCGACTGAGGCTGCGGTGGAGCCCGGCATGCAGTACAGTGCGGATCAGACTGCCCCCGGGGAAAGGGTTCCCTACAAGCAGTACAGGCATGGTACCAAGGCTTGGCGGCTGCAGAAGGGTCTGACATGGTGGAACAAAGATGTTGCACTTAAAGTGGGAGACCCCAAGGAAAGAAACGGGGATAACACCCAAGCGACAGTACTGTGGCACGGAGGGGGTTAAAAGTCCTACCAGACCCGGATGATGCAAGCGGCAGCGGTAAGGGGAACAGACTGAGGAGGCTGTGGAGGAGAGGCAGCAGCACCGGCTTCGGATCGCACTGCAGAGAGGATTCCACGCAGCACTGTGCGATGAACCCGGAAGTAGCGGAGCGCATGTAGGAAGCTCCGCCCCCTCTCTGCCGCTCTGAAGCAGAACCGCGCGCGCGCGGCAAAATGATTTTAACCCCCAAGGATCATGAAGTGCCGGCCTGAAATGGCGCCGTTCACGCCAAGAAAGCGGCCCCCTCCTTTTCCTGCAGCCGTCCCCTGAAGGTAGCGTCCCTGCCAAGGACCTGCCCAGATAAACTCCCCTGCCCGATACGGTCCCGATATATGCCCGGGGGGGGGGGGGGGGGGGGGAGGGAGGGGTGGCGCACGATGTAGCAGTGGCCATGTAGTAACAGTGGCCATGGGAGCCCAGGAGGCCTGTAGCAGCGGTGGGAGGGAGGAAGGGGAGGCTGGAGCAGCCTGTCTCACCATACGCTGTCTTCACCCTCAATCCATCCAGCGGGGTCGCCCCTTCAGCTCCTGGCACCGCAGTGGCAGGAAGCCGGGGGAGGGACTTGGCGTGCGGGCGACCCTGAGCTGGCGGGACGCAGGGGAGCGAGGCTGCCCTGGTCCACCTTGTCTTCTGTGGGGGAGGCGGCAGTGCGGAATTACCGGCACTGGCGCAACTCAACCCCGGGAGAAACAGAGGGGTCTAATGCGCCTCTGTTGTCCCTGTAAGTAGAAAAAACCGAATTAAAAACAACAAATAACGCAAAAATAAAAAAAATCATAGGAAAACAACCCTGCATAAGCAGGGGGTGTCTTGCCTCCTTGGACACTAAGCAAAAACTGGCAGTCTCTTCTCCAGGCTGAAGGGTATAGCTGATGGAGGAGGGGCTTACAGCTTTCACTTAGTGTCACGCCTCCTAGGGAGCAGAGCTATACCCATGGTTTCCTGTGTCCCCCAAGGAATATGGGCGAGAAATACAAGCTTCCTATGTAGTAATGCTGCCTCGAGGGGTTTAACTAGTCTACTTCAACAGGCTTCAGTAGCATTAGTTCACTGGCATCATTCATAGTTTTACCCAGGGTAAAAGTGCTCCACATAAGGAGAGATCACACCTACAGTTGCCCAGCATTCATCAGCATGCTGCAGATTTACTGTTGGGACACGGGCGATCCTTGCAGAGTTTGCTATACATTGATTTTTTGGAGGCACCACTTTGACCACTGGTCTCCAGCTGCACCTATTCGTAAGGCTGGGCATACACATTAGATAGCAGTCCGACGGAATGCGGAACAGAATTGCCGATGTGTGAATGGAGCCTTAAACTGGTGACAGATTCCCTTTTAAATAAGTGATTGGTTGAAGTTTCGCCTATATGGAGAATTAGTCCTCGTGGCTGCATTCAAAGTTAAAGAAAAAGGCCGAGCACTCTTGCTAAACACCCACAGACTTGGAGAGAGCTGTGCACAGCTCAGCATTCGGTCTGTGGATGGACGGAGTGTTTTCATATGGCAGACTGAGGGCAACACGACTCCTGTTCTCCACATAGGCGGCGGTCATATCGTTTTTTTTTATCACCACCTATCAAAATGTATGGTATATCCGTATGCATGACATTAAAGTGTACAATAGGAATACCTCTTTGGACTTTGCCGGCTATAAGATATGTGTAAGATCTGTTCCAGTGTGCCCAAGACTTCTTTTAATTTTGACTTTAAAAGGGTTGTACAAAGGCAGGACCCACATCAGACATTTATGGCACAGCTTATGACGCTCACCTTGGTGCGTTTACTCTTATCCCCTACAAGTTTCATAAATCTATTATACTGCTCTTCTTGATTCGAGAGATCCCTAATCTTTCGGATTTCCTCTTCTCGTTTTTTTCTCTCCTCTTCCTCAGCTTGTTTCTTTTTCTCCTCCTCTTCTTTACGCTTTTCTTCAGATTTCACTTGTTGCAACTTTTTCCATGCTTTTGTTTGCTGCCTTCTTCGTGCTTGCTTAGCTGGAAGGAGAAAAGAGTTTGTCTTCCAGAAACACTGCCCATATTCACCCCCACCATGAACAGCTAGGGCTCATGCACACGACCGAGCTCGATCCGGGAAACACAGTCCATGTGTCAGCTGCATCTCCAGGAGTGACAGCAGCTCCTCTGACCTGAACTTACTGTATTATAATGATTTATGACGCAGCAAGTTCCTATCCGATTGAGGGTCTATTGTACTATACTCACATGATGCAAGTACAGCACAACAGACCTGCGATCAAACTCACTGCATCATAAATCATTATGATACAGTGAGTTTGCCGTCGGTTCAGTAAATCTGGGTCGTGTTTCTAGGACCGAGATCGATTATGTGCACCAGCGCTTGTCGTGTGAATCCCACACATGACCAGTAACTTGTGTAGTTTATTGGTTTACCTGCATTAGCCGCACTACTGACTCTGCGTGTCACAACAGAGTTTGCATTGCTCTTTTCCTTCTGAGGTTCTGGCTTTCCACTTTCTTTCAGAGGCTCCGTCTTGCCCTTTGATAGTTTCTCCTTGCCTTCTTTCATTACCAACTGTTCTTTCTGTTGCCATTTTTTACTTGCAGATTGCAAAGCCAAGAGACGCAAGTGGAGTTCTGACAATTCCTCTTCCTCTACAACAGGTTTCTGAAAGGAAATACCCTGGTCAGAGAAAACAGCATAAGAGAAACCATTTTTGCAGAATACAGTCTACATAAACTATTAAAGAGCCAGGAAGAATCATCGGCAGGATAACAGACTGAGGTCCATGTTCCCAGGTGACTTAAGGACAGTGCAAGAAGCAGCAATGCTTTTCAGGCATGAGAGTGTTACACCAGCCACTACCCTAAATAAGGAATTGTATCAGCATCTTTTTATTTTGTGCTCAGCAGCATCGGAGAAAACCACATGCCCCAAACAGCCTTTTTATGGAGTCAATCTGGATATATTGCCCAAAGCAGTTTCACCATTAAATCCCCTTAAAGCATTAGTAACTTTACATTAATCAATAGTACAGTGTTTGTACATGGGGAATAACACTATTTCACCTGTATCTGGCATTTTGTAGTAGTTTCCTCTGTGCAAAGTGAATGTGTAGTTTGCCATTCTCCCAGACATGGTGGGTGGAGGAGACTAGCTGCCATCCACTGCACATACAGAAGGCAGAGGAAGCTCTCCTTCCTAACAGTCTTAGGGTACTTTCACACGAGCGTTAGAAGAATCCGGCAGGCGGTTCCATTGCCGGTACTGCCTGCCTGATCAGGAAATCCATATGCAAACGGATATAATTTGTTTCCGTATCCGTTTGACAAATGCATTGAAATACCAGATCAGTCTCTCCGGAAAAATGGATCCAGTATTTATTTTTTTCACATTTTTAAAGGTCTGCGCATACGCAGACCGGAAAACCTGATCCGTCAATGCAGCAATTTCATGAACATTTGATACCGGATCTGGCATTAATACATTTCAATGGAAATTAATTCGGCAAGTGTTCCAGAATTTTGGCCGGAGAAAATGCCAGATACAGGTGATATAGTGGCCGGAAATAGTGTTATTCCCCCATGTACAAACACTGTACTATTGATTAATGCAAAGTTACTAATGCTTTAAGGGGATTTAATGGTGAAACTGCTTTGGGCAACATATCTAGATTGACTCCATAAATGGGTCCGCAAACCCGGAGATGCGGTGCTGAAGCACGGATCGGAAACCCACAGAAGCACTACGGAGTGCTTCCATGGTGTTTCTGGCCGTGCCTCCGCATCGCCAGATCAAGTGAATGGGTCCGCTATCAGCATGTGGCTGCCCCACAGTCGGTGCCCGTGCATTGTGGACCGCAATTTGCGGTCTGCAGCACGGGCACGGAGTCCTTACGTTCTTGGGCATAAGCCCTTACAGTCACTCAGAAGCAGTCCCAGGACAATGGAGGACATTACAGAGAAGAACTGACCTGTATGATTGCGAATTTAGCACTTGTGCTGAGATAAAAACTTCCTATGTTCCTGTGCAATCACTGTCTCACTCCTGCCTACTCCCCGAAGAGTTGCATTAACATGTGTAATATGATACTTCAGCAGAGCTGGAGCGTCTTTGGACAGAATTTAACAGTTTTTCACGGTGAAAAGCAATTAATTATGTGGGGGTAGAGGTAAACAGCTGATAATGTGAGAACTAGACATTTCTCACTGATAAAACATATTACAAAGTTTCTTGTGGTCACAGTTATTTTTCCATTCTTCTGATCCGTCAGATGAACAGAAAGAAACAACAAAAACTGATCCTATAAAAACTAGATTTTTGTACTTACCGTAAAATCTGGTTCTCTTCCATTCATTGGGGGACACAGGCTTGACAATGGGGACACAGGCTTGACCATGGGTATAGCTGTTGCCACTAGGAGGCAGATACTAAGCACAAAGGTGTGAGGTCCTCCCTTCAGATATACCATTCCTACAGAGACTAAGCTACTAAGGGTACTTCCACACTAGCGTTAAAGTTTTCCGGTATTGAGTTCCATCATAGGGGCTCAATACCGGAAAAAAAAAAACACTTTAGTTTTGTGCCAATGCATTCTGAATGGAAAGCAATCCGTTCAGTATGCATCAGGATGTCTTCCGTTCAGTCCCTTTTTGGAATTTGACCAGAGAAAATACTGCAGCATGCTGCAGTATTTTCTCCTGCCAAAATTCCGGAACACTTGCCGGAATGCAGGATCCAGCATTAATTTCCATAGAAATCTATAAATACCCGATCCAGTACCAAGTTAGGCCTCATGCACACGACAGTATTTTTTAATGGTCCGCAAAACGGGGTTCCGTTGTTCCGTTTTTTTGTCCGTGTGTCCTCCTTGATTTTTGGAGGATCACCAGACATGAAAAGTTAAAAATAAAACTAAAGTCAAGTTTGCCGTGAAAATGATAGGGAAAAAAAACGGACACGGATGACAATCTTGTGTGCCTCCGTGTTTTTTCACGGACCCATTGACTTGAATGGGTCCGCAAACCGTTGTCTGTGAAAAAAATAGGACAGGTCATTTTTTTCACGGACTGGAAACACGGATCACGGACGCGGATGACAAACGGTGCATTTTCTGAGTTTTCAACGGACCCATTGAAAGTCAATGGGGCCGCAGAAAATAACAGAAAAAAAGAACAATGGACACGGAACCCAACAACGGTCGTGTGCATGAGGCCTTAGTGCAAGAGCAGTAGGAGAAGCCAGACAAAAACAGGAAACCAAACTACATACAAATCTAGAACCACGCAGGCCAGAAAAAGAGGCCTGTAAACGAGAGAACATGTGGGAGCCGTGTCCCCCAATGAACGACCAATTAGAGAACAGTTGTCTGCAAAACTCTACGCCCCAGAGAAGCGTCAAAAGACACAATGGTGTGTACCCTGTAAAACTTGGAAAAAGTATGGAAAGACAACCAGGTAGCCGCTTTGCATACCCATAGGGCCGAAGCCACATAATGCACTGCCCAGGAGGCCCCCGCGGCCCGAGCAGAATGAGGAGTAACCCGGAAGGGTGGGGCCCGGTCACTGACTCAGTACGCTCCCACAATGGCCAAACAAATTCATCGGGAAACTCAGGTTTTAGACGCAGCCAGCCTCATCCTGGCCCCTCTGAAATGACGAACAGGGAATCAGTCCGCCGGAAAGATGACGTCTGAGACAGATAGATGCGAACGGCTCGTACCAAATTCAGCGTGTGGAGCGACTGCTCACGAGGATGAGACGGGTCAGGACAAAATGAAGGGAGAATGATCTCTTCATTGAGATGGAATGCCGACACAACCTTTGGAAGGAAGGAATGAACAGGGCGAAGGACTACCTTGTCCTAATGGAGGATCAGGAAAGGCGATCGACAGGAAAGAGCCACAAGTTCCGACACCCTACGGATAAAAGTGATTGCCACCAAAAAGGCCACCTTGTAGGACAGGAAGCGAAGTGACACCTGCTGCAAAGGCTCAAACGGAGAAGACTGGAGAGCGCTGAGCACTAGATTAAGATCCCAAGGATTTATCGGAGGACGGAAAGAGGGCGCATCTTGCGTAACCCCCTTCAGGAAGTGAAGCCAAGTTCCGCTGAAAAAGAATAGAAAAGAGCCGAAACTTGCCCTTTGAGGGAG
This sequence comes from Bufo bufo, assembly GCF_905171765.1. Lineage (NCBI taxonomy): Eukaryota > Metazoa > Chordata > Amphibia > Anura > Bufonidae > Bufo > Bufo bufo. The sequence goes on from NC_053389.1 coordinate 482,103,648, forward strand.
CTTAGAGCCAGCCCCAAGTCCATGCCCGACTGCAGGAAAGACAAGAGTTGTGGCAACGAGAAACGAATAGGAGACAACTAAAGTAGGACTTCCAGGTCCGGTGGTAGATTCGGGAAGACAACGGCTTTATGGCACGAATCATGGTCATCCGAGAAACCCTGAGCTCTTAATACGACGGCTTCAACAGCCATGCCGTTGAATGTAGCGACCCTAAATTCGGGTGGAAGATCGGTCCCTGTGACAAGAGGTTCGTCGGCGAGGAGGGTGACTAGAGATGCGTGCCACACGTGGCGTGGCCAATTAGGGGCTATGAGAATGACGGGCAGACCTTTGGACCTGATCTTCCGGAGGAGAAGCGGAATGAGAGTTAGAGGAGAGAACACGTAATAAAACGTGAACTGACTCCATGGAATCACTAGGGCATCGCACACTAAGGCCATGGGATCCCTGGACCCCACAACTAATTTCTCGACCTGGTGGTTGAAGTGGGAGGCCACGAGATCCACGTCCTGCCAACTCCATCACTCGCAGATAGCTAGAAAAACCTCCGGGTGAAGAGCCCATTCGCTGGGATCGAGACGCTCCTGGCTGAAGAAGTCAGCGATCCAGTTGTCAACGCCGGGGATGTAAACTGCAGACAGCGCCAGAACATGGCTCTCTGCCCAGCTGAGGATCAGAGCCGTATCCGCCATGGCTGCCCGGCACCGCCCTGGTGATTGAGGTACTCCACAGCCGTGGAGTTGTCGGACTGAACTCAAACCAGACGTTCCCGCAGATGGTCGGTCCAATGCAACAGAGAGACTAATCAATCTCAATTCCAGAATGTCGATTGGAAGGGAACCCTCCTCGCGTGACCACACGCCTTGACCGGATAGATTTCCCAAATCTCACACTAACATCTCCCCCCCACCCCCCCCCAACCACCACCTGAGGGCCTGGCAGGTCAGGGCAGCGAGAAGCATGGGCTGATCCAGGGAGGCTGGGGGAACGGTCCCAGTTGGATAGAATGGCTCGCTGAAGAGTCCTGGTATGGAACTGAGCATAGGGAACTGCTTCGAAGGCAGAGACCATGTGACCCAGAGCCCGCATGCAGTGACAAATGGGAAGAGGACGGGGCCGCGAAAAGTGGAGAATCTGAAGACGGAGAGTGGATAGCTTCTCTGGGGGCAAGAGTACCTTGGCCTAAAAGGTTTTGAGTACCATGCCCAGATAGGTTAGCCGCTGAGATGGATAAAGACAAGACTTCTGCCGGTTTAGGATCCATCCGAAGCTTTCCAGGGTGTCCAGGACTATGCGCAGGCTGTCCGCCGTCGCCCGGAATGACGGACCCTTTACCAGAATATCGTCTAAGTAATCGATCGCCATAATCCCACTGGCATGGAACAGGGCCATGACTGCCACCAGAACCTTCGTAAAGACTCTGGGAGCTGTGGCCAGGCCGAACAGGAGGGCCACAAACTGGTAGTGAAAGGTACCCACTGCGAACCGGAGAAACTTTTGATGACTGACGCAGATGGGAACATGAAGATAAGCATCCTTGATGTCCATCGAGGACAGGTACTCCCCCGGTTCCATAGCCACCTCCGGACCGCCTAACGCAGGATCGCGTTCCGGAGGTGGCAGCGCTGCGCACAGTCACGCATATACGCGTCATCTCGCGAGACGCGAGATTTCCTGTGAACGCGCGCACACAGGCGCGCGCGCTCACAGGAACGGAAGGTAAGAGAGTTGATCTCCAGCCTGCCAGCGGCGATCGTTCGCTGGCAGGCTGGAGATGTGTTTTTTTTAACCCCTAACAGGTATATTAGACGCTGTTTTGATAACCGCGTCTAATATACCTGCTACCTGGTCCTCTGGTGGTCCCCTTTGTTTGGATCGACCACCAGAGGACACAGGTAGCTCAGTAAAGTAGCACCAAGCACCACTACACTACACTACACCCCCCCCCCATCACTTATTAACCCCTTATTAGCCCCTGATCACCCCTAATCACCCCTGATCACCCCATATAGACTCCCTGATCACCCCCCTGTCATTGATTACCCCCCTGTCATTGATCAACCCCCTGTAAAGCTCCATTCAGACGTCCGCATGATTTTTACGGATCCACTGATAGATGGATCGGATCCGCAAAACGCATCCGGACGTCTGAATGAAGCCTTACAGGGGCATGATCAATGACTGTGGTGATCACCCCATATAGACTCCCTGATCACCCCCCTGTCATTGATTACCCCCCTGTCATTGATTACCCCCCTGTAAAGCTCCATTCAGATGTCCGCATGATTTTTACGGATGCACTGATAGATGGATCGGATCCGCAAAACGCATCCGGACGTCTGAATGAAGCCTTACAGGGGCGTGATCAATGACTGTGGTGATCACCCCATATAGACTCCCTGATTACCCCCCTGTAAAGCTCCATTCAGATGTCCGCATGATTTTTACGGATGCACTGATAGATGGATCCGATCCGCAAAACGCATCCGGACGTCTGAATGAAGCCTTACAGGGGCATGATCAATGACTGTGGTGATCACCCCATATAGACTCCCTGATCACCCCCCTGTCATTGATTACCCCCCTGTAAAGCTCCATTCAGATGTCCGCATGATTTTTACGGATGCACTGATAGATGGATCGGATCCGCAAAACGCATCCGGACGTCTGAATGAAGCCTTACAGGGGCGTGATCAATGACTGTGGTGATCACCCCATATAGACTCCCTGATCACCCCCCTGTCATTGATCACCCCCCTGTCATTGATCACCCCCCTGTCATTTATCACCCCCCTGTCATTTAGCACCCCTCTGTAAGGCTCCATTCAGATATTTTTTTGGCCCAAGTTAGCAGAATTTTATTTTTTTTTTCTTACAAAGTCTCATATTCCACTAACTTGTGTCAAAAAATAAAATCTCACATGAACTCATCATACCCCTCACGGAATCCAAATGCGTAAAATTTTTTAGACATTTATATTCCAGACTTCTTCTCACGCTTTAGGGCCCCTAGAATGCCAGGGCAGTATAAATACCCCACATGTGACCCCATTTCGGAAAGAAGACACCCCCAGGTATTCCGTGAGGGGCATATTGAGTCCATGAAAGATTGAAATTTTTGTCCCAAGTTAGCGGAACGGGAGACTTTGTGAGAAAAAAATTAAAAATATCAATTTCCGCTAACTTGTGCCAAAAAAAAAAATTTCTATGAACTCGCCATGCCCCTCATTGAATACCTTGGGGTGTCTTCTTTCCAAAATGGGGTCACATGTGGGGTATTTATACTGCCCTGGCATTCTAGGGGCCCCAAAGCGTGAGAAGAAGTCTGGTATCCAAATGTCTAAAAATGCCCTCCTAAAAGGAATTTGGGCACCTTTGCGCATCTAGGCTGCAAAAAAGTGTCACACATCTGGTATCGCCGTACTCAGGAGAAGTTGGGGAATGTGTTTTGGGGTGTCATTTTACATATACCCATGCTGGGTGAGAGAAATATCTTGGTCAAATGCCAACTTTGTATAAAAAAATGGGAAAAGTTGTCTTTTGCCAAGATATTTCTCTCACCCAGCATGGGTATATGTAAAATGACACCCCAAAACACATTCCCCAACTTCTCCTGAATACGGCGATACCACATGTGTGACACTTTTTTGCAGCCTAGGTGGGCAAAGGGGCCCATATTCCAAAGAGCACCTTTAGGATTTCACAGGTCATTTACCTACTTACCACACATTAGGGCCCCTGGAAAATGCCAGGGCAGTATAACTACCCCACAAGTGACCCCATTTTGGAAAGAAGACACCCCAAGGTATTCTGTGAGGGGCATGGCGAGTTCCTAGAATTTTTTATTTTTTGTCACAAGTTAGTGGAAAATGCTTATTTTTTTTTTTATTTTTTTTTCATACAAAGTCTCATATTCCACTAACTTGTGACAAAAAATAAAAACTTCCATGAACTCACTTTGCCCATCAGCGAATACCTTGGGGTCTCTTCTTTCCAAAATGGGGTCACTTGTGGGGTAGTTATACTGCCCTGGTATTTTAGGGGCCCAAATGTGTGGTAAGGAGTTTGAAATCAAATTCTGTAAAAAATGACCTGTGAAATCCGAAAGGTGCTCTTTTGAATATGGGCCCCTTTGCCCACCTCGGCTGCAAAAAAGTGTCACACATCTGGTATCTCCGTAATCGGGAGAAGTTGGGGAATGTGTTTTGGGGTGTCATTTTACATATACCCATGCTGGGTGAGAGAAATATCTTGGCAAAAGACAACTTTTCCCATTTTTTTATACAAAGTTGGCATTTGACCAAGATATTTATCTCACCCAGCATGGGTATATGTAAAAAGACACCCCAAAACACATTCCTCAACTTCTCCTGAATACGGGGATACCAGATGTGTGACACTTTTTTGCAGCCTAGGTGGGCAAAGGGGCCCACATTCCAAAGAGCACCTTTCGGATTTCACAGGTCATTTACCTACTTACCACACATTTGGGCCCCTAGAATGCCAGGGCAGTATAACTACCACACAAGTGACCCCATTTTGGAAAGAAGAGACCCCAAGGTATTCGCTGATGGGCATAGTGAGTTCATGGAAGTTTTTATTTTTTGTCAAAAGTTTGTGGAAAATGAGACTTTGTATAAAAAAAAAAAAAAAAAAAAAAAATCATCATTTTCCACTAACTTGTGACAAAAAATAAAAAATTCTAGGAACTCGCCATGCCCCTCACGGAATACCTTGGGGTGTCTTCTTTCCAAAATGGGGTCACTTGTGGGGTAGTTATACTGCCCTGGTATTCTAGGGGCCCAAATGTGTGGTAAGGAGTTTGAAATCAAATTCAGGAAAAAATGAGGAGTGAAATCCGAAAGGTGCTCTTTGGAATATGGGCCCCTTTGCCCACCTAGGCTGCAAAAAAGTGTCACACATCTGGTATCTCCGTACTCAGGAGAAGTTGAGGAATGTGTTTTGGGGTGTCTTTTTACATATACCCATGCTGGGTGAGATAAATATCTTGGTCAAATGACAACTTTGTATAAAAAAATGGGAAAAGTTGTCTTTTGCCAAGATATTTCTCTCACCCAGCATGGGTATATATAAAATGACACCCCAAAACACATTCCCCACCTTCTCCTGAGTACGGAGATACCAGATGTGTGACACTTTTTTGCAGCCTAGGTGGGCAAAGGGGCCCATATTCCAAAGAGCACCTTTCGGATTTCACAGGTCATTTTTTACAGAATTTGATTTCAAACTCCTTACCACACATTTGGGCCCCTAGAATGCCAGGGCAGTATAACTACCCCACAAGTGACCCCATTTTGGAAAGAAGAGACCCCAAGGTATTCGCTGATGGGCATAGTGAGTTCATAGAAGTTTTTATTTTTTGTCACAAGTTAGTGGAATATGAGACTTTGTAAGGAAAAAAAAAAAAATAAAAAAAATCATCATTTTCCGCTAACTTGTGACAAAAAATAAAAAGTTCTATGAACTCACTATGCCCATCAGCGAATACCTTAGGGTGTGTACTTTCAGAAATGGGGTCATTTGTGGGGTGTTTGTACTGTCTGGGCATTGTAGAACCTCAGGAAACATGACAGGTGCTCAGAAAGTCAGAGCTGCTTCAAAAAGCGGAAATTCACATTTTTGTACCATAGTTTGTAAACGCTATAACTTTTACCCAAACCATTTTTTTTTTACCCAAACATTTTTTTTTTATCAAAGACATGTAGAACTATAAATTTAGAGCAAAATTTCTATATGGATGTCGTTTTTTTTGCAAAATTTTACAACTGAAAGTGAAAAATGTCATTTTTTTGCAAAAAAATCGTTAAATTTCGATTAATAACAAAAAAAGTAAAAATGTCAGCAGCAATGAAATACCACCAAATGAAAGCTCTATTAGTGAGAAGAAAAGGAGGTAAAATTCATTTGGGTGGTAAGTTGCATGACCGAGCAATAAACGGTGAAAGTAGTGTAGGTCAGAAGTGTAAAAAGTGGCCTGGTCTTTCAGGGTGTTTAAGCACTGGGGGCTGAGGTGGATAGACTCCATCTGGAAGCTGAGAATTCGAAGGAAGCGGTTGAGTGCCTTGAGGTCCAGAAAGGGACGGACCGTCCCTTCCTTTTTGGGGATCATAAAGAGATTGGAGTAAAACCCGCAAAAACGGTCTTGCGCAGTAACCGGTACAATCACTCCCTGCCACAGAAGTGTGTGAATTGCCTGAAAAAAGGAATTTGCAACAGAGGGAGAGGTCGGAGAAGATGACCGAAAAAAACGGGACGTAGGGGAGGACCTGAATTCCAGCTTGTAGCCCTCTGTGATGACCTCTCTCACCCAAGCATCCGAGACGTGAGCCAGCCAAACATGACGAAACAGATGAAGCAGGCCGCCCACCAGATCGGAGGGCGCAGGAAGCTGCAAGTTATGCAGAGGTCTTAGGGTTATAGGACTTTGAGCCCTGTTGACAGGGATGCCAGGAAGGGCAAGGTTTGAAGGAAGGCTTGCGCTTCTGATCCGAGGCAGACTTGTCGGCTGGCCGCTTGGGGCTGGAAAAACGAAAGAGGTTTACGCTTTTTTGACTTGTTGAAACGATCCCTGTTCTGTGGAAAATTAATGCTCTTCCCACCACTAGCGTCCAAAATGATCTCATCCAGGTGCTTACCAAAAAGTGTGCTGCCGGTAAAGGGGAGGGCTGTTAGGGTCCGCTTTGAAGCATTATCTGTCGCCCAGCATGAGAGCCATAGGGTACGGCGAATAGCCACCAACAAGGCTGACGAGCGGGACATAAGCCTGGCCGCGTCAAGAAAGGCTTCACCGCCATTGGCAAGGTAGTATGTTTAGCCAAGCGGGAAACTGGCAGGTCCACTATAGGCGAGGACGACCATTTCTTAGTCAAATCCTCTGGAAATGGATAAAGGACGTTTAAGCATTTTGGCAATGCAAAACGTCTATCAGGAAAATTCCACTCCTTTGAAAGAGAGGAATCAAAATCCTGGTGGTTGGGGAAACATTTGTGCGAGCGACGGGACCTTCTAAAAGAAAAACCCGAGCCAGAAAATGAGGGTGTGGGGTCCTCAACCTGTAAAGTTTCTAACACCGCTGTAATAAGATTGTCCGCCATGGAGGACAGTTTAGACGACTGACCCTCAGGAGAGACAAAATCCTCATCTGACAACCTCTCCTCGGAACATGCCTCTTCCACGGAGGACACGTCTGAGTGAGACTCTCTGGTACGAGGCGGAGAGGCAGAGGAAACGCAGACACCCTTTTGGGGGAAGGGGGGGATGGTCTGGCCCATTTAGCAGGACGACTGCGATGGAAATGAGCCCCAGGATCCCCAGAGTCAGACTGGTCAGAGGACTGCCTTGCCGACAAACGCCCCAATATTTCCACAATAGCTTTGTTGGTATGGGAGACGTCCTGACCATCCTTGAAAGGGAACACGCCCTCTTCGGCTCAACCATAGGCTGGGCAGTAGGGGCGATTGGGTCAGGGGCAGAGCCACTTGACAGTGGAGCCGAGCACGTAGAGCAGAGGGGATCTGAATGACCAGATGGAAATTTTGTGCATCACAACACACAAGCAAAATGGCGCACAGAAGTGACCGCCTGCTTTGGGGCCTGGGCTAGGACATTATAAAACCCCTGTCGTGATCGGAAGGAGGAGGAGGAGGAGGAGGGTAGGTTAAATCCTGTAGGAAGGGGAGGCAGAGCTTACCCAGCCTGTGTCCCTCCACGCAGCTTGTCCGGAGGAGCCTTGCCAGCGTCCCACCGCAGGTGCATTTAAACACAGGATGTGGGCAGAGGCAGAAAACAGCGCAGATTCGCCCCAGCTGAAGGAGTGGGAGCAGGGTGCACTCATGCCCCGTCCCCTCAAACACACCCCACCCGCTTGCAGGAAAATGAGGTAGCGCTAAAGCCCCGGCCGAACGGAGACGCCAGGAGATAAGAACCCACAGGGAGCCGATGCGGGAGTAAGCCGCAGAGAAGTCAGGCCTCAATTAGCAGCGGCCCCGACGGCACCCCGAACCAGAGACGACACAGAAATAAAGAACAGCTTCTGGAATAGGGCGCCTTGTACCCTGGAGGCTTCTGCAGCCCCACCCTCCTAACCTGAGAAGGGGAGGATGTTGAAAAGGGAAGGGGGGGGGGGGGGGGGGAGAACTTTGGGGCCAGGAATACTCACCCGTCCGGCGTCTTCTGCCCCCCTGGCTCCAGCCGGATCACCACCTTCGGTGTGAGGCCCCTTGGGAAGGGACACTACACCGGAAACAGAGGGGACTTGTGGTGGGTGGACATGGTGATCTGAAGGCTGGCGGGATGCAGAGACTTTAGGAACCTCTGGTCCTCCTATGCTTCTGAAGATCAGGAAGGAGCAGCGGGCTTGGGGACCCCCTGGTCTCCAGTCTCCTGGGAGGGAGTACAGGCAGCTAGGACTGCCTGAAACTCCCGCTAGAAAGAAAAAATAAAATGAATAAATAAAATAAAATCAGCAGACCTGCAACGCAGGGAGGTCTGCCTCCTACAGACACTAAGCTAAAAACGGATTTAGCTTAGTCCCTGTAGGAAGGGTATAGCTGAAGGGAGGAGCTCACACCTTTATGCTTAGTGTCCACCTCCTAGAGACAACAGCTATTCCCATGGTCAAGCCTGTGTCCCCCAATGACACGGATGAGAAAATAACAGGTCCTGTGCATTAGTTATGCACATTTTCCATCAGTTTGAGCCATTTCAATCTGAGATCTGTATTTTTATTTATTTTTTATACGGAAAAAAAAAGGTAATGCATGCAGGACTTTTTATTTCACGTCTAAAAAACAGATGTCATCCAAATGGCTAAAACGAATGGCAAATGTGCATTTTTTTTTTTTATACACACAGGATCCAGTTTTTTTCCCCCCGAAAAAATAACGGTGATGTGAACTCTGCCTTAGTGACCATTTAAGCTGGCCACATACTTTTGACAAATGTTAGCCAGACCTAACAACCTCTGCAAAACCAGCCAACCATCTACTGTGTGCAGATATGAGGGGTGGGAATGAAGATAGAATCGAGCAGCTGAACCTCAACGGTCTGATACCTTTGTTCCTGTCAAGATAAGTTGGTGCCAGGTGTACAGCACTGGTTTTCTCCCTCTACTCATTTAGGACGCATGTATGTGTAAGACGAAATCAGGAGAGATAGCTGTTTGGCCAACAACCCTCAACTGTGTATAAACAGCCTTAGAGCACAGAGTTCAATATTTTTCAAAATGGATTCCCTAGACCAGGAAAAAAATGACTTACTGCAATGACATCCTCAGTGTTGTTTTCAGTAGGAACGGTCTGCTCAATCTTCTCAACTTCTGAAGAAAAAAAATAAAGAGTAAAGCATGTACATTAAATTACTCAACCATACACTTCTGCCAGATCAAATGCTTAGTAAGAATAGTGCATAGGCCCTGTTCAAATTAAGGAGACCCATGCACGATACCAGCTAGGTATCACATGGCTGCCTCAGCTGATGGGCCAGAGGAGTATGCCTGGACAACTTCTATAACCTAGGAGGGCAGTGATGGGCAAACTGCGGCTCTCCAGCTGTTGCAGAACTACAACTCCCAGCATGCAAAGACTGCCTACAGCTTTCAGCCTACAGCAGGGCATGGTGGGAGTTGTAGTTCTGCAACAGCTGGAGAGCCGCAGTTTGCCTATCACTGACTTAGGGCAGTGATGTTTAACCTCTGGCACTCTAGCTGTGTTGCATCTTGGGGGTTGTAGTTTTACCACAGCTGGAGTGCCGGAGGTTAGCCATCACAGACCTAGGGCCTTGCCCAAGCAGGGAAGCATCCTGAATGTCTCACTCAGCTCTGGCTGAATGGTTGAAGGGCAGCACTGATTTATACTATTATGTTTTGTTACATTTTCGCAAAATAACCTTCCACTGAAACAGGAAACTTAAATGAGTAGTCCGGGTTCAGGGCTGAACCCAGACATATCCACATTTTCACCCCTCTGACATGAGGATCGGAGCATTTCATGCTCTGATGCTTTCCTTTGCCCTTCGCTGTATCGTGCGCTTAAGCCCGTCCACGTCACCGGCAACACTGCTAGGCCGAATCCTCCTCCTAGCAGTGTAAAAGTATAAACAAAAAAGCCCTTGCCCTTAGATCACGCATGGCCAGGGGTTTTTTGTTTATATTTTTACACTGCCAGGCTGAGGATTCGGCCTAGAAGTGGTGCCGGTGACGTCACCGGCACTGATGGGTGGGCTTTAGCGCACGATTCGGCGCAGGGGAAAGGAGAGCATCAGCGCATGAAATGCTCCGATCCTAATGTCAGATGGGTTGTCTAGGACCCTAGGAATTTCCATGGTGACAGACTACAAACAAACCCTGTGTAGTCTGATCCAGCAATAATACTCTTTCCAACTGTCCCCCGACTTCTTGCTAAATCTACCAAGAGTGCGCTAGAAAGGATGGTGGAAGGAAGTATGACTGCAGTATAGGTTTTTTTTGTAGTCCATTACCATGTAGATCCATAGATCTTCATAGAAAAGGTACAAACAAAACAGTACGATATCTTTAATCCAGAGCATTTGCAAAGGTGCTTCATATATTTCATTTCTGATGCATTGGACATACCCTTTGGAAATTCAGCAGTCTCTACAGGTCTCTCTTCTTCATTAACGGGTGACTTGGTTTCTTCCAAGGGGTTTTGCTTTTGTTCAGTGATTGGCTTCAACCTTTGCCTCAGGGGTTTCAGCTCAAATGCCTGGAATATCTTTACAGGTGGTTTCTCTTCAACCACTACCACAGGAAGTGCTTCTTCCACAGGACTTTTTTCTTCTGAAGGAGGAGGCTCGGTGGTTTTTTCCACAACGATTACTTCTTCTTTCACAGGACCTTCTTTGAGAGCTAGTTTCTCATCCTTGTTTATGGACTCAAGTTCAAGCTTTATCTGCTTATATTTTAGCAGCAGTTCCTCAAAGCTTTCTTCTACACAGTGACCAGGTTTTCTTGGTGGGGATCTTCCTTTGACTGAAAAGCTTGCTTAGAAAACATAACCATGAAAGATGACTGCAGTGGTCAATCCAAAACCTACAGATGCACTACCCAATAAAACCCTGACGCCATTCCATAAAGTAGTGATCTAGTAGCAGAACCCCTAACCCATGCCTATGATCTCAGCCAGACCGTATACTCTAAGGCACCGTTCACATTACCTTTAAACTTTCCATAAGGTATGTACGTCAAGAGGATTTCCAGATATACTGCCGCCACTGCTCGCACATAAAAATAATGAAGCACAATGTGCAGTAGGGCTGGGCGATTAGGACCAAAATCACCATTTACTGAACATTTTATGGGATTATGATTAATGAACGATTACTTTGTTTTCATGCGCTCATGGTTCACTCACAACAGCTGGAGTGCTGGCAGGCGCCACACGTGGAGCGGTGGCGGGGAGGCAGGGCCACACGTGGAGTGGAGAGGTAGGAGGAGCGGTGGCGGGGAGGCAGGCGCCACACGTGGAGTGGAGAGGCAGGAGGAGCGGTGGCGGGGAGGCAGGTGCCACACGTGGAGTGGAGGCGGGCGCCACAGGTGCCTGACACACATATCTAAAGAGCAGGAGAGGGGAGACTCAGCAGCACTGCACCGGTTGTAACCAAAACTGACATGAGCAAGATTATGTCAATCAGGCTGCATTTCGGTTTCAGTTTTTTCCTCGAACAATTGCCTAGCTCTAATCTGCAGTATACTTTGATTTTTTGTGGGATACCTCTGCAAATAAAAGCCTAGCCAACTAAACTTTTTATACAGTTGGGGGAGGGGGGACATACCAAAGAATACCAGCCTTAGGGCTCTTTCACACCTGCGTTCTTTTCTTCCGGCATAGAGTTCCGTCGTCGGGGCTCTATGCCGGAAGAATCCTGATCAGGATTATCCTAATGCATTCTGAATGGAGAGAAATCCGTTCAGGATGCATCAGGATGTCTTCAGTTCCGGAACAGAACGTTTTTTGGCCGGAGAAAATACCACAGCATGCTGCGCTTTTTGCTCCGGCCAAAAATCCGGAACACTTGCCGCAAGGCCGGATCCGGAATTAATGCCCATTGAAAGGCATTGATCCGGATCCGGCCTTAAGCTAAACGTCGTTTCGGCGCATTACCGGATCCGACGTTTAGCTTTTTCTGAATGGTTACCATGGCTACCAAGACGCTAAAGTCCTGGCAGCCATGGTAAAGTGTAGCGGGGAGCGGGGGAGCAGCATACTTACCGTCCGTGCGGCTCCCGGGGCGCTCCAGAGTGACGTCAGGGCGCCCCACGTGCATGGATGACGTGATCCATGCGCATGGGGCGCTCTGACGTCATTCTGGAGTGCCCCGGGAGCCGCACGGACTGTAAGTATACTGCTCCCCCCCTCCCCACTACTACTATGGCAACCAGGACTTTAATAGCGTCCTGGGTGCCATAGTAACACTGAACGCATTTTGAAGACGGATCAGTCTTCAAATGCTTTCAGTTCACTTGCGTTTTTCCGGATCCGGCGTGTAATTCGGGCAAATTGAGTACACGCCGGATCTGGACAACGCAAGTGTGAAAGAGCCCTAAGGGTCCATTCACAAGCCCGTGGAATGGGTCTGCATCCGTTCCGCAATATCCGGAACGGGTGCGGACCCATTCATTCTCAATAGGGACGGAATGGATGCGGAGAGCACACTATGTGCTTTCCGCATTTCCAGAGCGCAGCCCCGATCTTCCAGCCCGCGGCTCCGGGAAAAAAAATAGAAACATGTCCTATTCTTGTCCGTAATTGCGGACAAGAATAGGCAGTTCTATGGGGGTGCCGGCTGGGTGTACTGCGGATTCACAATACACCACAGATGTGTGACTTGACCCTAAAAGACGCACTTGTGGCATCCGCAGGTTAATGGGGTGCTATAGATAAGTTTGGCGTAAGCACCAGGAGCTTTTCTGGCATCAATTCCGAACACAGGATACAAACCTAATATGAACAGCGCCTAAGATTTGTCTAATTATTTTCACTTTTAATTCCCTTCATGAGACGTCCTGGCAAGGTGAACCCAGCGTCTGATGTGTGCCCAGCATGGCAGCCATGTGGTGAGGGACACAAGCATAGTACAGTCATTTGAGCCCGGTGACTATGGCGTTAGTCATGTCTGATGACCCTAGGGTGGGGTAGCGAGTTCATCTCAAATGCTCATTTCTACATCGTGGTCCGGGCCATATAGGTGCCACGGATTCTCCTACCTCATGCAGGGTCACCACCAGCAGAAAGGATACGTTTTCTGGGGGAAGGGTCTCTCCACCCGCAGTTCATCTGTCTCGGCCCGCCGGGTTTCACCCCTCGGTCCAGCCACTCTCTGTCCCAGAAGCGCCCCCCTCTGCCCCGGGAACGGAACCGGCCCAGGGTGTCATGGCTGCGCTCCCAGAAGGAAGGCCTGGAGCCCATGTCCCCCAGGGGTGAGGGCGGCGGGATGCGGGAGGGCAGCCGGTACTGCTCCTTGGGCCTGTAGTTGTGAGGATTCGGCCGTGAAGGGCGAGCATGGTACTGGTGCGGGTGGCCACGGCTGCGGTGGCGGAAGGGCTTCGGGCTGTCCGGTCTGACGCTGTCATCGCGGATCTCCCCGTCCTCCAGCTCCCCCTCTTCTCCGGGAGACGCCGAGCGGAACAGCTCGGTCATGGCTGGCGGAGGGAACAGTCAGCTGCTACGGGAGCCCTGCCAGTTCCAGGCCCGACTAGCTGAGCTCTCGCGAGATTCCTCCTGCCTCCTTACGTCATTTCACGCGCAGCAGCAGCCGGGGGTGGCGGAATTCCGCGCTGTGTGCGTCATGGTGGAGGAAGGAAAGCGGAGTGTACTAGTGTTATTGGTGGCAAAGTTTCGCAATTAACAAGTCTGAGAACTTTAAAAGGATTTTCGGAGATTTTAAAGGGTTTCTGTCATCAGGAAAATAGGTATTAACCTGGTCAGCTGAACATAACTATATTAGTCCCATGTAATTGAGAAAAACGAACTTTTATAATATGGGGCGGCGGCGTTGCACCTGCTCCTAGAGGCTCCGTCCGCCCACCTCTTTCCACACCTTTTTTACACTTGACTGACAGGGCCAGGCCAGCGTTGGTCTCCTGTCTGCCAGGGAAATCTTGCGCTGTCCCGCTCAGTATTCGGCGCAGTGAGGGAAGGACGTTCGCCGACAGCCGGCTTCCTTACTGCTATGTATTCAGCGCAGGCGCAGTGAGGAAGCCGGCTGTCGGCGAACGTCCTTCCCTCACTGCGCCGAATACTGAACGGGACGGCGCAGGCGTGAAATTTCCATGGCAGACAGGAGATCAACGCTGGCCTGGCCCTGTCAATCAAGTGTGAAAAGAGGTGGGCGAACAGAGCCTCTAGGACAGGGATGGCCAACCTGAGGCTCTCCAGCTGTTGCAAAACTACAACTCCCAGCATGCCCAGACTGTCTACAGCTATCAGCCTACAGCAAGGCATGGTGGGAGTTGTAGTTTTTCAACAGCTGGAGAGCCGCAGGTTTGCTATGCCTGCTCTAGGAGCAGGTGCAACACCCCCTCTGCTCCTAGAGGCTCATTTGCATATTATAAAAGTTTGTTTTTCTAAATAACGGCGGCGCATAGTGACATGGGACTAATATATTTACTGTATTTTTCGCTTTATAAGACGCACACCAGATTTTAGAGTAGAAAAATAAGAAAAAATATTTTTCATCAGACCTCATATCAGCCCACTCATAGCCTTATAAGACCTCAGATTAGCCCATCAGACCCTTATTAGACCTCAGATTAGCCCATCAGTACCCCCAGACCTCAGATTAGCCCATCAGTACCCCCAGACCTCAGATTAGCCCATCAGTACCCCCCAGACCTCAGATTAGCCCATCAGTACCCCCCAGACCTCAGATTAGCCCATCAGTACCCCCCAGACCTCAGATCAGCCCATTAGTACCCCCAGACCTCAGAATAGCCCATCAGTACCCCCAGACCTCAGATTAGCCCATCAGTACCCCCCAGACCTCAGATCAGCCCATTAGTACCCCCAGACCTCAGAATAGCCCATGAGTACCCCCACACCTCAGAATAGCCCATCAGACCTCAGATCAGACTAAAATAAAAAATCATCTTACCTGTCCTGCGCCGCGGCTCCTCTTCAGCTGTCGCGCTACCATCTTCACGGCCTGCGCTGCATTGTCACATGACTGCGTGCAGCGTCAGGTCATAGTGCGCGCACTACGTCCTGACGCTGTACGGGGTCAGGACAGTGCAGCGCAGGCCAGAAAGATGGGAGAGCGACAGCTGAAGAGGAGCCATGGCGCAGACCAGGGAGGGTAAATATTACCTGCGCTTGCGGCGCTTCGCTCCCCGCTCCTAATGCATACTAGTGAGCGCTTCTATAATGGAAGCGCTCACCAGTATTCATTTTATAAGACGCACGGATATTTTCCCATCAACTTTTGGGGGGGGAAAGTGCGTCTTATAAAGCGAAAAATACGTATGTTCAGCTGACAATTAGCACATAGCTAATGTCAGCCAGATTTTTCAGGTGACAGAAACCCTTTAATACTGATTATATCAGTATCTGATCAGTCTGAGAAGGCAGAGCGCCCACCAAGCACAGCGCGGTACATTGTATAGTGGCTGTGCTTGGTATTACACTCAGCCCCATTCACATAAAATGGGCTGAGCTGCTCCTAGGCCAACTTGACACATCAAGGTCTTGTCACAGGCCTAATAAAAGCAGAGAGAAAGCCTTTTCGCTGCCTTCTCAAACAGCTGATCGGCGGGGGTCTCAGGTAGTGATAAGCGAAGCAGGTTTCTGATATTACATCTGCAGCCGCTTCATTCAAAACTTTGGAATAATACTGTACGGAGATTTGTCTCCGTACAGTATTAGAATGTATGGGCTCTGATGAGCTGAAGTAAGGCTAGTTTCACACTTGCGGCAGGACGGATCCGACATGCTGTTCACCATGTCGGATCCGTCCTGCGGCTGTTTCGCCGTGCCCCCGCTCCGTCCCCATTGACTATAATGGGGGCGGAGCTCCGGCGCAGCACGGCGGTGCACGGCTTAAGGCCGCCGGACTAAAATTACTGCATGTCAGGTTTTTTAGTCCGGCGGCTTTCTCCGTGCTGCGCCGGAGCTCCGCCCCCGTCCCCATTATAGTCAATGGGGACGGAGCGGGGGCACGGCGAAACAGCCGCAGGACGGATCCGACATGGTGAACAGCATGTCGGATCCGTCCTGCCGCAAGTGTGAAAGTACCCTAAGTTATTCACAAAGTCACACGTGACTTTGTTAAATAACTTGTGGAAAACTACTTTGAAACTTGAAACCGAACTCCGCTTCATTTCCCACTGACGCCTCAGAACTTAAGCAGAGTTCGGTTTCAAGTTTTAAAGTGGTTTAAGCGAAGTTATTCAACGAAGTCCCGCACAACTTTGCGAATAACTAACTTTGGCTCATCGGTGCCCATACATTCTAATACTGTACTGAGATCTCCATACAGTATTAATCCAAAGATTTGAACAAAGCGACTTTGCTCAACACTACGCTTTGCTCAACACTACCATTCATTTCAATGGATCCGCAAAAAAAAGGAAGGTACTCCGTATGCCTTCCGTTTTTCCGTTCAAAGATAGAACATGTCCTATTATTGTCCGCATTACAGACAAGGATAGTACTGTTCTATGAGGGGCCAGCTGTTCCGTTCCGCAAAAAACGGAATGCACACGGACGTCATTCGTATTTTTTGCGGATCTGTTTTTTGCGGACCGCAAAATACTGAAAAAGCCATACAGCCGTGCGCAAGAGGCCTTAGGCTTCATGCACATGGCAGTGTCAGTATTTTGGTCTGTTCAATAGCTTGCTGATTTATTCCCTAATTGTGGAGGATACAGTGTTTATACTTAATGTATTAATACTACTGGTGTCCGTCAGGACTAATTAACACCTCTTGTTCCTACACCTTTATTTTCACTAAGACTATCCTATTAATAAACAGTTTTAATAAAATGTGTGATTTTAAAATTTCAAGCTAGTCACTCCGTTCTCACTATTCAGTATTCCTGTATATTCCTGCTATTAATTCATAGCCAGGATGAATACATTGTTTCCCTACTGGCTGCGTGCTGCCAGTTCTCATCGGGTACAATGTTTCAGCTAAAACTATTCTAAATGTTTCAACTTAAACTATTCTAAATGTGATTCATAGTGGCTTCACTGAGTGCTTTGCTGTATTAAAACTAAAAAGCAGCGCTGCCCCCCCCCCCCCTGTATTTCAGACTGCAAACCACGGATCCACAAAATACGGATACCTTCTGTGTGAATTCAGTAGGGCATATTTACTAACAGCGGCTTTTTAGGCCGGGCTTAGTTTCCCCCTCTGCGCTGCCATTAGTTTCATCTAATTTGTGAAGAGGCATGCATGGCCTGGCTTGCATAGTTTTTCACATTTACTGCAGTGATCATCTCTACAGTAGGAGGCGGCTGCTGCTATCACACCTCCCCATACAAAATCATTGCTCCAACCTATCAGATTGTTGGGGGTCCGACTCTTGGCACCCCCTTCAATCAGCTGTTTGAATATAGGCTCATACGAGTGCTGCATTCTCTCCCATTTACCTGCTCGCTGTCACAACTACAGTGATGAGCTGGTGTAATTACAACTACGCTGTCCCATTCACTTCAGTGGCATGGCTCCTTCCTATTCAAGTAAGGGCTTGTTCACACGACAGTATGACTTTTTAAGTGTTTTGCGGGCCGTTTTTAACGGATCTGTTTTTTGTTTCAGTAGTGTTTCCAGTTCCATTCCTTTTTTCCGTTCCGTTTTTCCGTATGGCATATACAGTATACAGTAATTACATAGAAAAAATTGGGCTGGGCATAACATTTTCAATAGATGGTTCCGCAAGAACGGATACAGAAGACATACGGAGTACATTCTGTATGTGTTCAGTTTTTTTTATTGCGGACCCATTGACTTGAATGGAGACACGGAACGTGATTTGCAGGCAATAATAGGACATGTTCTATCTTTGAACGGAACGGAAATACAGAAATAGAATGCATACAGAGTACATTCCATTTATTTTGCTGAAGCATTGAAATAAATGGTTCCGTATACGGACCGTATACAGAACTAAAAAAACAGCCCGTATACGGAACGCAAAAGAAATTGAGAAAGTTAATACAAGCCACTTACTAATGTATGGTAATTATCCATATTTCATTAATTTTTCCATCACATTATACACTGCTCGTTTCCATGGTTATGACCATCCTACAATCCATCAGTGGTGGTCGTGCTTGCACACTATAGGAAAAAGCGTCAGCCTCTCTGGTGACCGGGACCATGGGAGTGCACATAGGCTTGTGCTTTTTCCTATATTGTGCAAGCACGACCACCACTGATGGATTGCAGGGTGGTCATAACCATGGAAACGAGCAGTGTGTAATGTGATGAAAAAGGAATCCAGCCAGCAAAAGAAGGAAATTGGAGAATAACAATATACAGTTAGGTCGATATATATTTGCACACTGACACAATTATTTTTTTTTTTTTACCTGTTTACTAAAATATATTCAAGTTAGTTATAGTTATATAATGGACATAAAGTCCAGACTATTAGCTTTCATTTTAGGGTATCCAAATTAAAATTGGATGAAGAGTTTAGAAGTTTCAGCTCCTTTACATGTGGCACCCTGTCTTTAAAGGGACCAAAAGTAATTGGACAATTGATTCAAAGGCTGTTTCATGAGCAGGTGTGGGCAATTCCTTCATTAGTTCATTCTCAATTAAGCACATAAAAGGCCTGGAGTTGATTTGAGGTGTGGTGTTTGCATTTTGAAGATTTTGCTGAGAAGTAAACTTGCGGTCAAAGGAGCTCTCCTTGCAGGTGAAACAAGCCATCCTTCATCTGCGAAAACAGAAAAAAACATCCGAGACATTGCAACACTATTAGGAGTGGAAAAATCTACAGTTTGGTACATTCTGAGAACAAAAGAAAGCACTGGTGACTTTAACAATAAAAAAAGACCTGGACGCCCACAGAAGACAACAGTGGTGGATAATCGCAGAATAATTACCATGGTGAAAAGAAACCCCTTCACAACAGCCAACCAAGTGAACAACACTCAGGATATAGGCGTATCCATATCCAAATCTACCATAAAGAGAAGACTGCATGAAAGTTAACACAGAGGGTTCACTGCACGGTGCAAGCCACTCATAAGCCTCAAGAATAAGAAGGCTAGATTGGACTTTGCTAAAAAAAAAAAAAAAACATCTTAAAAAATCCGCACACTTCTGGAAGAACATTCTTTGGACAGATGACACCAAGATCAACCTCTACCAGAATGATGGAAAGAAAAATGTAAAACATGGCGGAGGCAATGTGATGGCTTGGGCATGCATGGCTGCCAGTGGCACTGGGTTCCTAGTGTTTATTGATGATGTGACACAGGACAGAAGCAGCCAGATGAATTCTGGGGTTTTCAGAGACATACTGTGTGCTCAAATCCAGCCAAACTGATTGGTCGGTTGTCACGACCGCTATCCCAGCAGCAGTCGTGTCGCACCAGACGGAGGGGAAGGGGGACCCTTATCTACGGATGGGAAATAGAATGGCCACCCCTGACTAACCCTAAGCTGGCACCTGTCTGCCCTGATACCCTAGACGGGGCGTGAACCCGTGCGGCGAGCAGGATGCCTAAACCCTCAGTCGCCCTAACAAGACTGGACTGGGGAAAGGCCGATGGGAGCGCTAGTCACCATCACTCACGTCAAGGAAAACAACAGGGGAAGACAGCAACAAATAAACAACAGCAGAGATAGACTTATCCAGTCACGAGCAGAGAAGGCGATCCCAAACACGACAGTCCACGCCGGACAAGAGCTCCACAGCAACACCATCAAACGATCTCCTTCCAAGGTCAGAGTAGCACTGGAAGTAAGGACTATATCTGGCAATGACTGCAAGTGAAAGTGAAACTAAAATAGTAGCTGGGAGTGGCAGACAGGACTCACCTGAGGAGGATGCCTACAAACTCCCAGTCAGGACAAAAAGGTTCACAAGGCAAAACCCAGATGACATACCCTGAACCACGGAGCAAACTCACAAGCTATCGCGAGTAGCAAGTCGCTGCGACCTTCTCCTCCCAGACCTGTCTGGATCAGTCACAGTCGTGACATCGGTGTTTCATAATACAGATGGACAATGACCCAAAACATAAAGCCAAAGCAACCCAGGAGTTTATTAAAGCAAAGAAGTGGAATATTCTTGAATGGCCAAGTCAGTCACCTGATCTGAACCCAATATTTCACTTGGTAAAGACTAAACTTCAGGCAGAAAGACCCACAAACAAACAGCAACTGAAAACCGCTGCAGTAAAGGCGTGGCAGAGCATTAAAAAGGAGCAAACACAGCATCTGGTGATGTCCATGAGCTCAAGACTTCAGGCAGTCATTGCCAAAATTAACATTTTATTTACAATTATTTATTTTGTCCAATTACTTTTGAGCCTCTGAAATGAAGGGATTGAGTTTAAAAAATGCTTTAGTTCCTCACATTTTTATGCAATCATTTTGTTCAACCCACTGAATTAAAGCTGAAAGTCTGAACTTCACCTGCATCTGAATATTTTTTATTTTTTTTAATATCTCTATTAAGTTTTGTGAGTCTCCATACAATATCATACAATTTGGAAGCATTACATTCTCTTCCATTTAGCATTGCGATACATAAATCAGAGCAAAATAAAGTACAGTTCAAATAATACATTTGGAGTTTCATTCCCCCCCCCTCACCCCCCTTAAATCACCCTTATCCATACACTGATATACCTCCCGGTTCCCCCCCCCAATTGATACGATTTGTTGCCCTGAGAAGATTTCAGTAGAGTCATAATCACAATAAAGGTGCCTCAGCAAAAGAGAAAAGAAAGAAAAGAAAATGACCTTCGCCTTTAGGGATTACAGAAAAACTGGATTGTCCTCCCCTCT
The DNA here is from genome assembly GCF_905171765.1 of Bufo bufo. Classification (NCBI taxonomy): domain Eukaryota; kingdom Metazoa; phylum Chordata; class Amphibia; order Anura; family Bufonidae; genus Bufo; species Bufo bufo. The sequence continues at coordinate 482,124,651 of NC_053389.1, forward strand.
CCTAAAAGTATTTGCGTCTGATTGGTGTATCAAACCCTGAGTGAATCTGAGAGTAACAACTGAATATTATCTGGATACTTTTAATGGTCCCAGATCCCCCCTCAGGTCCTCTTTTAGATACCAAGCTGTTAGCCTGAATGGGCTCATTATTTTCATGTACTCTGTGTGTGGAATATACGTCAAGACAAATAGTTTCCATGTTTGAAAAAGTCGCTGTCCTAGCACCTCTTTACATTTTAGCGCTTCTAACCATTCCAAATGAAAAAGGTTACGCATTTGTGTTACCACCATTTCCATAGTAGGGACCTCTATTGATAGCCATAGTTGAAGCAGACATTTTTTTGCAACCATAATTAGTTTATGGCCCACTAATGGTATTTTAGAAAGATCACCTTCCTTCTCCTCTGAACCTTGTTTATCTGTATGTTTAGCAGCATGGCAGTGCAGTATTGCCAACGATGGTGTGACTGCAATGCTCATCCTGCTAATCTTACTTAACATCTGGCTGATCTCTTCCCAGTACCTACTCAGTTTCGAGCATAACCATAAACCGTGATACAGATCTGACTTGGGGGTATCACATTTGGGGCATGCTGTTATTCTCCCTGGACTGGCTAGGGAACTAGGTAAGTCGAATCCGTGTATAGCATGATGCAAAATTTTCAAGTGAGTTTCCCTCCATGTTTCATTTATTATGGCCTTACGCATAGCTGTGATTCCTGACCAAACTGTCTCGTGAATCTCCGCCACCTCCAGCTTTTGGCCCCATTTTTTAAATATCCCCTTAGGGTCTTTGACTCTCCACCTATCTCTCAGCGCCTGGTGTAACATAGGCAGTGATCTCTTTGTCTTGATGCTTAGGAACGAGTCAAAATCATTGGGTTTCCACTCCTTTGACAAGTCACTAGCTAACCTCCTACAATAGTTTCTAACTTGAGTATATTGCATAAATGAGGAGCTTCCCAGTGCCAATTTCTTTTTTAATTCTTGCAAAGTCGCCCACCTCCCTTCAATCTCATGAAACAAGTCTCCTATTTTATTTATCCCCTTGAGGGTCCATTCTTTAACCACCTCAGCCCCCCTAGCTTAAACACCGTTAATGACCAGGCCACTTTTTACACTTCTGACCTACCCTACTTTCACCATTTATTGCTCGGTCATGCAACTTACCACCCAAATAAATTTTACCTCCTTTTCTTCTCACTAATAGAGCTTTCATTTGGTGGTATTTCATTGCTGCTGACATTTTTACTTTTTTTGTTATTAATCGAAATTTAACGATTTTTTTGCATAAAAATGAAATTTTTCACTTTCAGTTGTAAAATTTTGCAAAAAAAACGAGATCCATATATAAATTTTTCTCAAAATTTATTGTTCTACATGTCCTTGATAAAAAAAAAATGGTTTGGGTAAAAAAAAAAATGGTTTGGGTAAAAGTTATAGCGTTTACAAACTATGGTACAAAAATGTGAATTTCCGCTTTTTGAAGCAGCTCTGACTTTCTGAGCACCTGTCATGTTTCCTGAGGTTCTACAATGGCCAGACAGTACAAACACCCCACAAATGACCCCATTTCAGAAAGTAGACACCCTAAGGTATTCGCTGATGGGCATAGTGAGTTCATAGAACTTTTTATTTTTTGTCACAAGTTAGCGGAAAATGATGATTTTTATTTTTTTCTTACAAAGTCTCATATTCCACTAACTTGTGACAAAAAATAAAAACTTCTATGAACTCACTATGCCCATCAGCGAATACCTTGGGGTGTCTTCTTTCCAAAATGGGGTCACTTGTGGGGTAGTTATACTGCCCTGGCATTCTAGGGGCCCTAATGTGTGGTAAGTAGTTTGAAATCAAAATCTGTAAAAAATGGCCGATGAAATCCGAAAGATGCTCTTTGGAATGTGGGCCCCTTTGCCCACCTAGGCTGCAAAAAAGTGTCACACATGTGGCATCTCCGTACTCAGGAGAAGTTGGGCAATGTGTTTTGGGGTGTCATTTTACATATACCCATGCTGGGTGAGATAAACATCTTGGTCAAATGCCAACTTTGTATAAAAAAATGGGAAAAGTTGTCTTTTGCCAAGATATTTCTCTCACCCAGCATGGGTATATGTAAAATGACACCCCAAAACACATTGCCCAACTTCTCCTGAGTACGGCGATACCAGATGTGTGACACTTTTTTGCAGCCTAGGTGTGCAAAGGGGCCCACATTCCTTTTATGAGGGCATTTTTAGACATTTGGATCCCAGACTTCTCACGCTTTAGGGCCCCTAAAATGCCAGGGCAGTATAAATACCCCACATGTGACCCCATTTTGGAAAGAAGACACCCCAAGGTATTCAATGAGGGGCATGGCGAGTACATAGAAATTTTTTTTTTTTGGCACAAGTTAGCGGAAATAGATTTTAGATTTTTTTTTCTCACAAAGTCTCCCTTTCCGCTAACTTGGGACAAAAATTTCAATCTTTCATGGTCTCAATATGCCCCTCAGCGAATACCTTGGGGTGTCTTCTTTCCGAAATGGGGTCACATGTGGGGTATTTATACTGCCCTGGCATTCTAGGGGCCCTAAAGCGTGAGAAGAAGTCTGGAATATAAATGTCTAAAAAATTTTACGCATTTGGATTCCGTGAGGGGTATGGTGAGTTCATGTGAGATTTTATTTTTTGACACAAGTTAGTGGAATATGAGACTTTGTAAGAAAAAAAAAAAAAATTCCGCTAACTTGGGCCAAAAAAATGTCTGAATGGAGCCTTACAGGGGGGTGATCAATGACAGGGGGGTGATCAATGACAGGGGGGTGATCAGGGAGTCTATATGGGGTGATCACCCCCCTGTCATTGATCACCCCCCTGTAAGGCTCCATTCAGACGTCCGTATGTGTTTTGCGGATCCGATCCATGTATCAGTGGATCCGTAAAAATCATACGGACGTCTGAATGGAGCCTTACAAGGGGGTGATCAATGACAGGGGGGTGATCAATGACAGGGGGGTGATCAGGGAGTCTATATGGGGTGATCACCCCCCTGTCATTGATCACCCCCCTATAAGGCTCCATTCAGATGTCCGTATGTGTTTTGCGGATCCGATCCATGTATCAGTGGATCCGTAAAAATCATACGGACATCTGAATGCAGCCTTACAGGGGGGTGATCAATGACAGGGAGGTGATCAATGACAGGGGGGTGATCAGGGAGTCTATATGGGGTGATCACCCCCCTGTCATTGATCACCCCCCTGTAAGGCTCCATTCAGACGTCCGTATGTGTTTTGCGGATCCGATCCATGTATCAGTGGATCCGTAAAAATCATACGGACGTCTGAATGGAGCCTTACAAGGGGGTGATCAATGACAGGGGGGTGATCAGGGAGTCTATATGGGGTGATCACCCCCCTGTAAGGCTCCATTCAGACGCCTGTATGTGTTTTGCGGATCCGATCCATGTATCCGTGGATCCGTAAAAAACATACGGACATCTGAATGCAGCCTTACAGGGGGGTGATCAATGACACGGGGGTAATCAGGGAGTCTATATGGGGTGATCAGGGGTTCATAAGGGGTTAATAAGTGACAGGGGGGGGTGTAGTGTAGTGGAGTTTGGTGCTACTTTACTGAGCTACCTGTGTCCTCTGGTGGTCGATCCAAACAAAAGGGACCACCAGAGGACCAGGTAGCAGGTATATTAGACGCTGTTATCAAAACAGCGTCTAATATACCTGTTAGGGGTTAAAAAAATCGCATCTCCAGCCTGCCAGCGAACGATCGCCGCTGGCAGGCTGGAGATCCACTCGCTTACCTTCCGATCCTGTGAACGCGCGCGCCTGTGTGCGCGCGTTCACAGGAAATCTCGCGTCTCACGTCTCTGCGCAGGGATGCCGCCTCCGGAACGCGATCCTGCGTTAGGCGGTCCGGAGGTGGTTAAAAAATGCAACTTCCCTGCCTGGTACAAAAGAGGGGTTGCCCCTTAAGGGGAGGTGTTTAGAAATCTGGTATGGGAGATGAAAGTGAGTTCTAAGAGTTTTCCAGACTACCGTCATGTCCCTTACTACTAGGGAAGTTTTGATGCCCACAGGTAAAGTGGGTCTTTTAGCATAAAGCAAAGCCACCAGGTCCCAGGGACGAACTAACTCCCGCTCTAAGGCTAGGTTTGAGTAATGAGATGTCCCGTTGATCCAATCCAGAATGTGTCTACTTATGCACGTCAGGTTGTAACCTCTAATGTCTGAAAAGTTCAGACCTCCCTCCTCCTTTTAGTTTGTCAAGTGAAATTCTGGGTCTTTTGCCTTGCCAGATGAACCGGATGAACCTGCTTTCCAGCAATTGAACATCTGCTTGACGAAGAAGAAGTGGGATGGTCTGGAGTGGATAGAGAAGTTTGGACATACTCATCATTCTAATAAGATGACATCTACCTACCAGGTTTAACGGTAGCCCCTGCCATCTATCTAACTCTTGCACAATCTTGGCAATGAAAGGTGGAAAGTTCAGGGTATATAATGAGTGCGGGGCGTTGCCAATTTTTATGCCCAAGTACTTGATGCTCCCTTGTGCCTTTGCTATGTTCAAGTGCTTAGGCAACTGATATTTCCCTGTATCCTTCTCGCACTTTGACGCATTCAATCTATACCCTGAATAGGATCCGAAGTGATTCAGTGCATGAAAAATCTGCTCCACATGTTTTTTAGGGTTAGCTATAAATAACATTATATCGTCTGCGAACAGTGTGATCTTTAGTTGCCTAGTGCCAATCCCTATCCCTTCATATAGATCAGAGTGGCATAAAAACCTAGCTAATGGTTCTATAGAAAGATTAAACAAAAGGGGTGATAGGGGGCACCCCTGGCGTGTCCCCTTTTGGAGTTGGAAAGGTTTGGATAGAAACCCCGGAGTGTATATCCGTGCCCTAGGGAACCTGTACAATTGTGAAAGGAAAACCCTAAAAGTCCCCGTGAATCCCATCCTATCCAATACTGCCTCCAGCCATGCCCATCTCACGTTATCAAAGGCTTTCTCAGCATCCAAGGTGAGCATGGCTGGAGCCTCTCCAGGTCGTGGTTGGTGGCGAACCCTATCCAGCACCGTTAATACAGTACGGATATTGGTTACCGCTGAACGGCCCTGCACAAACCCCACCTGTTCTTTACCGATGAGTGATGGTAAGATATTTGCCAAACGATCTGCAATGATCTTCGAAAGTATTTTAGTGTCCACATTTATAAGTGAAATTGGTCTATATGACCCTGGTAATAAGGGGTCTTTTCCCGGCTTAGGTAGTAACTTGATATAAGAGATATTCTCCTTGTCTGGGGATGCTTTGTCGATTAGTACATCATTATACCATTTTAATAGGACCGGGGATACCTGGCCTAACAATGCCTTATAATATTCCCCGGAATAGCCATCCGAGCCAGGTGCTTTAGTGTTCCCTAGTTTTTTAATGACTGACTGAAGTTCCTCGAGACTGACCTTTCCATTTAGATATTGTAATTGTTCTATATTGAGACAGGGTAGTTTAACCTTTTCCAAGAGGGAATCTGTAAGATCTGGCTTATTGACATCCTGGTATAATTTCTCATAGTAATCACCTAGTATTGAGTTTATCTTAGAGGGGTCAGTAATGACTCTCCCTTTTTTTTCCTTAAGTCCAGATATGAACTGAGGGGCTCGTCTTCCTTTTGCAAGATTAGCCATAAGGCGTCCAGATTTATTTCCAAATATATGTAATGTTGCTGTAAGATTTGTATTGTCTCCCATATACTCCTCCCACCATGCTATTAATTTATTGGTAAAATCTTCACTAGCTGTTAGATTCGCAGGGAATCTCCACAAATAATCGGGTCCCTTAGGGTAAGTATCTCTTACCTGTATCCAAATTGGGGAGTGGTCTGATATCACCAAGTCGCCAATATCAGCCTTTTCCACCTTTCTCATCAAATTGGAGCTAGTCAATATATAATCAATTCGCGACCATGACTCCTGTGGATGAGAATAGAAGGAGTAGGATCTTTCGTCAGGGTGAAATTGGCGCCATGGATCCACCAAGGCCGTCCCCTCCATCAGCCTACCTAGTGCTCTGTCATGTTTGCTTGAACCTGCTTTTGGGGGGTTACCTCGTTGCCTATCTTCCACATCTTTCACCACAGAATTGAAATCTCCCCCCACTATTTTATTCATGCAAGGGTCAGACAAAAGTTTAGTTTCTAGGTCTTTGAAAAAGCTCTCGTTATTTTTGTTGAGACCATATGCATTATATATACTATAGTGAGTATCTTGAACTACAATCTGGATTTGGATCAACCGTCCCCCTCCATCAGATCATGATCCCAGGAACTGGCAGTTTAAATTTTTGTTAATTAGGATCAGTACCCCAGCCTTCTTAGCAATCGAAGCCGACCTGTATACCTTTCCTACCCACAATTTATTCATTCTTGCAAAATCGCCTTCTGCAAGGTGCGTCTCCTGAAGAAGCACTATATCCGGATTGGCCCTCTTCAAATGTCGCAGCACCATCCACCTCTTGTGAGGCGACCTTAGGCCCTTCACATTCCATGATATGACCTTCATTTACCTGCTTTCCTAGGTGTAGTACTGTGTAATTTGGAAAAGCTTTATATCTGTTTCACCCACTTGGGTGGAGTACGTCTCTCTGGAAAATAGGACAACAAATCCCCAGCAATTGTGATGAAAACCTCCCTCCCCCCACAAAATAAAAACCTTAGAACGTTTACCTTTAACAACAACAGGTAATAATCCCCTACTTCTCAACACTTTGTTATTGGGGCTTCCTTTTTTCTGAGCTGCCAGGACCCTCCCACCCCTCACCTCCTATATCCTGCCCTGCTATTGCATCATAGTACGTCACCCTCTGGGTGGAACTAGCGGCATATTTAGCACTATCAAATGCCTAGAACCAGAACAAGTTAAACATATTTGCACCAGTAATGATAACTTCGCCCTTGTCCGCACTGCTTATCATATTAACCTCACTTGCTTATGAGAGAACACTGCAATGCATTAAACCATAACAGACATTTGAGTCCTTAACTGATGCGGGACATACGACCCCTTCCGTAAGGCTGCTCTCTGCCTCGACGATCTCGTTCCCTCTGAGGAAGATGATTACCATTCGGGCTGCTTGATCTTTCCCACCGCTTGGATTTAATACTGTCCCGGTCAGCTAAGTCCCGTGTATCTTCAGCGGTCAATAAATCCTGCAGCGACTCAGACGCTGCGGAGGGGTCACTGAAAATGGCGGTTGTTCCATCTAGCATTAGTGTTGAGCGCGAATATTCGAATATCGAATTTTTTTCGCGAATATCGTCACTTCGCTAATTCGCGAATATTTCGAATATAGTGATATAAATTCGATATTTCGAATATTCATTTTATTTTTTTTATTTTTTTTTATTGTTATATTTTTTTATTTTCCACTTCCCTAAAGTTGTTCTTACCTGTCCTTTGGATTCCTGGCTTCCTGGCTGCTCCAGTCAGTGCCCGTTGCCGCTTCTGCCAACTTCCGTGCTCATGGAGCGTCCCCATCACCATGGGAATGTATCCATATACTAGAATGTACTGTCGGATTTGAGAATTACGTGAAAAATCGCAATTCGATTATTTCAAGTTATAATAATCGAATTTCGATTTTAACTTAGCACTGCTATATTTAATTCTAGCCTAATATGGAATATAGCAGTGCTAAATTAAAATCGAAATTCGATTATTATAACTTGAATTTTTTTTTTTTTATTGTTATATTTTTTTCTTTCCCACTTCCCTAAAGTTGTTCTTACCTGTCCTTTGGATTCCTGGCTTCCTGGCTGCTCCAGTCAGTGCCCGTTGCCGCTTCTGCCGACTTCCGTGCTCATGGAGCGTCCCCATCACCATGGGAATGTCTCCATATACTAGAATGTACTGTCGGATTTGAGAATTACGTGAAAAATCGCAATTCGATTATTTCAAGTTATAATAATCGAATTTCGATTTTAACTTAGCACTGCTATATTTAATTCTAGCCTAATATGGAATATAGCAGTGCTAAATTAAAATCGAAATTCGATTATTATAACTTGAATTTTTTTTTTTTTATTGTTATATTTTTTTCTTTCCCACTTCCCTAAAGTTGTTCTTACCTGTCCTTTGGATTCCTGGCTTCCTGGCTGCTCCAGTCAGTGCCCGTTGCCGCTTCTGCCGACTTCCGTGCTCATGGAGCGTCCCCATCACCATGGGAATGTCTCCATATACTAGAATGTACTGTCGGATTTGAGAATTACGTGAAAAATCGCAATTCGATTATTTCAAGTTATAATAATCGAATTTCGATTTTAACTTAGCACTGCTATATTTAATTCTAGCCTAATATGGAATATAGCAGTGCTAAGTTAAAATCGAAATTCGATTATTATAACTTGAATTAATCGAATTGCGATTTCAACTTGGACCTGGTTTACTATGGTTGGCTTGGTAGAATAAGCGAATATGACGAATGTATTCGTCATATTCCACAAAACGAATATAACGAATGTATTCGTCATATTCCACAAAACGAAGATAACGAAGTATTCTGCATCTTCGTTTTAGCTACCTATTCATCAACTTCGCTAATTCTAGCAATCATATAGGAAAGTTTACTATAGAGACAGCTAAGTTTAATTCGCTTTGCGATTATATGACTGCTTTTTAAAAATAAATAAATAGAATAATTATAATACCTGATAATTATTATAATTATTCTATTTATAAAAAAAAAGCAAAGTAAAATAATCGCATAGCGAATTAAACTTAGCTGTCTCTATAGTCAACTTTCCTATATGATTGCTAGAATTAGGGAAGTTGGCGAATAGGTAGCTAAAACGAAGATGCAGAATATTTTGTTATCTTCGTTTTGTGGAATATGACGAATACATTCGTTATATTCGTTTTGTGGAATATGACGAATACATTCGTCATATTCGCTAATTCTACCAAGCCAACCATAGTAAACCAGGTCCAAGTTGAAATCGCAATTCGATTAATTCAAGTTATAATAATCGAATTTCGATTTTAACTTAGCACTGCTATATTCCATATTAGGCTAGAATTAAATATAGCAGTGCTAAGTTAAAATCAAAATTCGATTATTATAACTTGAAATAATCGAATTGCGATTTTTCACGTAATTCTCAAATCCGACAGTACATTCTAGTATATGGAGACGTTCCCATGGTGATGGGGACGCTCCATGAGCACGGAAGTCGGCAGAAGCGGCAACGGGCACTGACTGGAGCAGCCAGGAAGCCAGGAATCCAAAGGACAGGTAAGAACAACTTTAGGGAAGTGGGAAAGAAAAAAATATAACAATAAAAAAAAAAAAATATTCAAGTTATAATAATCGAATTTCGATTTTACCTTAGCACTGCTATATTCCATATTAAGCTAGAATTAACGAATATGGAATATAGCAGTGCTAAGTTAAAATCGAAATTCGATTATTATAACTTGAATTAATCGCATTGCTATTTCAATAGGAGAGTAGCCTTTAAGTTAAAATCGCAATACACGATTATTTAAATTGCATATTAATCGCGATAACAAGAATAATGACGAATATTCGATTTCGACGAATATAAAACGAATATTCTATCGAATATTCGCGAATTTAGTCGAAATCGAATATGGCACCTGCCGCTCATCACTATCTAGCATGGCTACTCTCAATGTGGCCGGGTATTGTAGCTGGAACTTAATTTGTCGGCGAAACAAAGCTGAGCATAGGCCACTAAACTCCCTCCTTTGTTTTGCTACCTGAGCGGAATAGTCCTCAAATAGCAGTATGACTTGTCCTCTAATCTTCAAGGGACCTCTTCTGGTTCTGTAGGCTCTGAGAATCGCCTCCTTGTCGCAATAATCCAGGTATCGCATGATGACTGGACGGGGTCTCTGCAATGAGTTGTTACCATCACGGTTAGGTGAGCTATGTGGGTCTGGCGGTGGTCCGACCCGCTCCACTTTGTGCTTTCCATCTAGCCCCAGGGCCCGCGGTAAATCGATTTCACAAACCTCTTTAAGGGCCTGCGCTTTGACCACCTCGGGTAGGCCTAAAAGTCTCAAATTATTCCGCCTGGACCGATTCTCTAAGTCCTCAAGACGGTCTCTCAGGATGATGTTATGTTTCTGTAACTCCTGGATGGCCAGGTTTGATTTTGAGTTCTCATCTTCTAAAGAGGTACACCGCTGCTCTAGGTCCACCAGACACGTGTCATGCTGCGCCACAGTCTCATGCAGCTGCTGTAAGGACATCGCCAGTGTTTTGGACAGTGTCTCCTTGATGTCTGGAGCCAGGTGTCTGGCTACTTCTATTGCCAGCGATTTATAATTTATTTTGGCCATGTCCGATGGTTCTTCAGGCTGCGAGCTTGTCAGGGCCTCTATTACGCTTTCCACAGCACTCGAGGGGGACCCAGGCTCAGAGCCCTCCATCTTGTCTGGCATGCTGGCGTTGGTTAGTGTAGCGCCGCTCCGTACCTGCTTTCTGCCACTCCGGAGCAGATATCTGTCCATGGGCCTCGTGCCAGGACGTTCTGGGGAGGTCAGGGTCACTGTCCCGTCCCTTGCTATGCCGGTATGCAGCGTCCGGAGCTCGTTATAGGTGAGGGATGGTCGGAGCACACTTACTCCGTGTCCTCCATCTCAGCGCCGGAACCGGAAGTCCTCATCTGAATTGTTTTGTTCAAAATCCATTGTGGTAATGTACAGAACAAAAAATATAATTTTTTTGTCTCTGTCCAAATATATATGGAACTAACTGTATTAGTAAGTGGCTTGTATTAACTATTCTCTACACGATAAATGCCACTTACTGAAGTGAGACACCCCTTTAAAATCTATTGTGCAAGTGGTACTAAGAACCCTGTTCTGGCATTCCAATTTTTCAGCAGACCATGTCTCAGGGTATGCCCTATACCTATATGAATTATAATTGCCATCTTCCTTATTTTTAGGAAATAACCCTTTATATCTGCAGGTGTCTGATTTGTTATCAATATATACGCTATTATGTGTTTGCGATGTTGCTGTATAACCATGGATATTTAGCATAACTATGCAAATTGGTTACTTTTTGTTTTTGTAGTATTATTTATCTCATCATTACATGGTTTAGCGACATTAGCGTAGGGCTGCAGTAAACGATTATTTTAGTAATCGAGTATTCTATCGATTATTTTTTACGATTAATCGAGTAATCTAATAAGAAAAAAATAATAGACTGTTTTCCTTTATAAAAACTCAGACCCCCTGCCATTAGTCCCCAACACCCTTTGTTCCCCACTGTGCGATCAGCCCAAGTGCATCAGTTCCCCCCCAGTGCCATCAGCTCCACTATCCCCCAGTGCCATCAGCTCTCCCCACCCAGTGCCATCAGCTCTCCCAACCCAGTGCCATCAGCTCTCCCTCACCCCAGTGCCATCAGTTCTCCCTCACCCCAGTGCCATCAGCTCTCCCTCACCCCAGTGCCATCATCTCTCCCTCACCCCAGTGCCAACAGCTCTCCCTCACCCCAGTGCCATCAGCTCTCCCTCACCCCAGTGCCATCATCTCTCCCTCACCCCAGTGCCATCAGCTCTCCCTCACCCCAGTGCCATCAGCTCTCCCTCACCCCAGTGCCATCAGCTCTGCCCCCTTGTGCCATCAGCTCTCCCTCACCCCAGTGTCATGAGCTCTGCCCTCTTGTGCCATCAGCTCTGCCCCCTTGTGCCATCAGCTCTGCCCCCTTGTGCCATCAGCTCTGCCCCCTTGTGCCATCAGCTCTGCCCCATTAGCTCTGCCCCCATTGTGCCATTAGCTCTGCCCCCTTGTGCCATCAGCTCTGCCCCCTTGTGCCATCAGCTCTGCCCCATTAGCTCTGCCCCCATTGTGCCATTAGCTCTGTCCCCTTGTGCCATCAGCTCTGCCCCCTTGTGCCATCAGCTCTGCCCCCTTGTGCCATCAGCTCTGCCCCCATTGTGCCATTAGCTCTGCCCCCTTGTGCCATCAGCTCTGCCCCCTTGTGCCATCAGCTCTGCCCCCTTGTGCCATCAGCTTTGCCCCCATTGTGCCATCAGCTCTGCCCCCATTGTGCCATCAGCTCTGCCCCCTTGTGCCATCAGCTCTGCCCCCTTGTGCCATCAGCTCTGCCCCCATTGTGCCATCAGCTCTGCTGCCATGCTCCTCCTGACACCCGGATTGTACAGCGTCACTGATTTCTATGACGCTGTGCACTCCAGGCGCCTGGCCTTAGTTGCGCCCCCACCCCCTCGGTTTCACCAACTTACCTTTCCAGCAGGGGCACTGCCGACACTCCATCATTCTGCGCTGCTCTGCTCCTGACGTCACACAGTGCGTCAGGTCACACAGTGCGTACGTCAGGAGGTCAGAGAAGCGCGGGACCATGGACGTACTGTGGAGTGTCCGGAGGCCACCTGCTGGAAAGGTAAGTATTCCAAGCGCCGCGGGAGACCACGGAGCGGGAGTAATAGCAAGCGCTTCACTCCCGCTCCGTGGTCACATGACACAAACGAATCTTCGATGCAAAAAATTTGCATCGAGGATTTTTTCGTGTCGAATTACTCGATTTAATCGAGTAATCAGTTCAGCCCTAGTTTAGCGACACCGATACAGGGCTCCAGATGGCGACCAAAATGGTCGCCAATGCGACTTAGAATTTACAAATGGCGACAAGACTTTTTAGATTTGCGACTAGACCCGCCGCCGCAGCTCTGCAGTTGAATACAGCGGCGGGCCACAGGAGATGATAGTTCTCTTCCCCGCCGCCGATGTTCTTCTCAGCAGTGCAGTGGAGAAGGAGTCTCTCCCTCCCCCCTGCGCTGCTGCCGCCAATAAGAAGAGAGACAGGAGGAGGAGGGGAGGGGCTGTGGCCACTGCGCCACCAATGAAGATTACTGACCTGTTAATACAAATACAGGAGGCGGGTGCCGGAATCAAATAGCCGGCTTCCGACCTCTATGACAGGGAGCTGCGATCCGCTGCAGTTAACCCCTCAGGTACCGCACCTGAGGGGTTAACTGCAGCGTATCACAGCTCCCTGTCATAGAGGTCGGGTGCCGGCTATTTGATTCCGGCACCCGCCTCCTGTATTTGTATAAACAGGTCAGTTATCTTCATTGGTGGCGCAGTGCGCCCCCCCCCCCAGTATAATAAACATTGGTGGCGCAGTGCGCCCCCCCAGTAAAATAAACATTGGTGGCGCAGTGTGCCCCCCCAGTATAATAAACATTGGTGGCGCAGTGAGCCCCCCCCAGTATAATAAACATTGGTGGCGCAGTGTGCCCACCCCCCCAGTATAATAAACATTGGTGCGCAGTGCCAATAAGGGTTAAAAAATAAAATATTAACTCACCTCCTCCAATTGATCGCGTAGCTGCCGGTCTCCTGTTCTTTCTTCAGGACCTGTCAAAGGACCTGTGGTGATGTCACTGAGCTCATCACATGGTCCATTACCATGGTGATGGATCATGTAATGTACCATGTGATGAGCACAGTGATGTCACCACGGGTCCTTTTACAGGTCCTGAAGAAAGAACAGGAGACCGGCAGCTGCGCGATCAATTGGAGGAGGTGAGTTAATATTTATTTTATTTTTTTAACCCTCAATTGACCTTCTACTAAGCATTCAGTATTAAAGAATGCTATTATTTTCCCTTATAACCATGTTATAAGGGCAAATAATACAGTGAATAGACTTTCATCTTAGCAACCATGCGTGAAAATCGCACCGCATCCGCACTTGCTTGCAGATGCTTGCGATTTTCACGCAGCCCCATTCACTTCTATGGGACCTGCGTTGCGTGATAAACGCACAATATAGAGCATGCTGCAATTTTCACGCAACGCACAAGTGATGCGTGAAAATCACCGCTCATGTGCACAGCCCCATAGAAATAAATGGGACCGGATTCTCGCCTGTGTGAAAGGGGCCTAAGGGTGAATAGGACAAGGGCTCCAGCCCCTAAGGGGGCTAATAGTAAGTAAAAAAAAAAAGCACAAGCACAAGCCTACTTTCACACTTGCGGCAGTGTAATCCAGCAAGCAGTTCCGTCGTCGGAACTGCCTGCCGGATCCGCCGATCTGTATGTGACTGAAAGCATTTGTAAGACGCATCCGGATGCGAATCCATCTCACAAATGCATTGCAAGAACAAATCCGTCTCTCCGCTTGTCATGCGGACAGACGGATCCGTCTTGTATCTTTTTACACATTTTTACGGGTCTGCGCATGCGCAGACCGGAAGGACGGGTCCGGTATTACGGTATTTTGAATGCTGGATCTGGCACTAGTACATTCCTATGGGGAAAAATGCCGGATCCGGCATTCAGGCAAGTCTTCAGTTTTTTTCGCCGGAGATAAAACCGTAGCATGCTACGGTTTTATCTTTTGCCTGATCAGTAAAAATGACTGAACTGAAGACATCCTGATGCATCCTGAACGAATTACTCTCCATTCAGAATGCATTGGGATATGCCTGATCAGTTATTTTCCGGTATAGAACCCCTGTGATGGAACTCAGTGCCGGAAAAGAAAAACGCTAGTGTGAAAGTACCCTAAAATATTAAGTATATAAAATATATAAACAATAAATAAATAAACTTATTACATAGCGCTGCGTCCGAAAAGTCCAAACTATTAATTTATTAAAAAAATGTCACGGATGGTGTACAGGAAACAAGACAATACCATATAAACAATGTCTCTCTGGATCCACAACTAAGGAACAAAGGGAGACCCCTGCAATAGAGCTGCCGCTCTCCCTCACTGCTCAGCCTATGCGAACACCCCAAAGGTGGATGGCTGCATATCCACGTTCCTCGGCTATCTATTACCTGAAGACCCTACAATAGTGAGGGGACACGACCACCGGCTCCCTACACTGACACGGAGGGAGTCAGGGTCACCTGGATCCAGAAAAGACAAAAACATAAATACATAAACAGCACTTATCTGCAGACGACTGAGGACTGAGAACTGGGAACAGCATGCACACACACTCCAGGAAGTTGTATCAGCCGCACACTACTGCATTATGGGGAGGAACTTAAAGGGTAGCGATCAGTCCAACTGCATGACAGCTGAGATAGACTAACGAGATGAGAAACTAAACCAAAACAAAGAAATTCAAGGAGGAGGATCTGAGAAGCTCCTGTGAGCGCTTCTCAGCTGTCTGGCTGTGACAGTACCCCTCCCTCTAGGAGTGGACTCCGGACACTCAGAGCCCACCTTCTCAGGATGGGACCTATGGAAAGCCCTGATGAGACGAGAGGCCTTAATGTCCGTCACTGGGACCCACATCCTCTCCTCAGGACCATAACCCTCCCAATGAACGAGGTACTGGAGGGAACCGCGGACAAGACGAGAATCCACAATCCTAGAGACCTGAAATTCAAGATTTCCATCAACCATAATCGGAGGAGGAGGCAAAGGCGAGGGTACAATAGGTTGAACATAAGGTTTCAATAAGGACTTATGAAAAACATTATGGATCTTCCAAGTCTGAGGAAGATCAAGACGGTAGGCAACAGGATTGATGACAGACAGGATCTTGTAAGGCCCAATAAACCTAGGACCCAACTTCCAGGAGGGAACCTTCAATTTGAGATTCTTGGTAGACAACCACACCAGATCACCAACATTCAGGTCCGGACCAGGCACACATCTCTTATCCGCCACACGCTTATATCTCTCACTCATGCTCTTTAGATTATCCTGAATCTTTTGCAAAATAGATGACAAAGACGAGGAGAATCTGTCCTCATCAGGCAAACCAGAAGAGCCCTCTCCCGAGAAAGTCCCAAACTGCGGATGGAACCCATATGCACCAAAAAATGGTGACTTATCAGAGGCCTCCTGACGACGGTTATTTAAAGCAAACTCAGCAAGGGACAAAAAAGAACACCAATCCTCCTGATTCTCCGCCACAAAACAGCGCAGATATGTCTCCAGATTCTGATTGACGCGCTCCGTCTGGCCATTCGACTGCGGATGGAAAGCAGAAGAGAATGACAACCGAACCCCCAAGCGAGAACAGTAAGCCTTCCAGAATCTGGAAACAAACTGCGTGCCCCTATCAGAGACTATGTCTGAAGGAATCCCATGCAATTTGACAATGTGGTCAATAAATGCCTGCGCCAGCGTCTTAGCATTGGGCAAACCAGGGAAAGGGATAAAATGCACCATTTTGCTAAAACGGTCCACCACCACCAGAATCACAGACTTCCCCGAGGAACGAGGCAAGTCCGTTATGAAGTCCATGGACAGATGTGTCCAAGGACGGGAAGGAATGGGCAAAGGAAGGAGAGGACCTGATGGCCGTGAATAAGGGACCTTGGCACGAGCGCAAGTCTCGCAAGCTGCCACAAAACCCTCAACCGACTTACGAAGCGCAGGCCACCAGAATCTCCGAGCGATGAGATCCAGTGTGGCTCTTGCCCCCGGGTGCCCAGCAAGGACTGTGTCGTGGTGTTCTTTAAAAATCTTGTGTCTCAAAGCGAGAGGCACAAACAACCTCCCAGGAGGACAAAGATCAGGAGCTTCTGACTGGGCTGCCTGCACCTCTGCCTCCAATTCAGGAAAAAGAGCAGAGACCACCACACCTTCAGCCAAAATGGGACCCGGGTCTTCAAAATTCCCACCTCCCGGAAAACAACGTGACAGGGCATCTGCCTTCACATTCTTAACCCCAAGGCGGAACGTAACAACAAAATTAAACCTTGAAAAGAACAAAGACCATCTGGCCTGTCTCGGGTTCAGACGCTTGGCTGACTCCAAATAGGCCAGATTTTTATGGTCAGTAAACACGGTAATAGGGTGTCTGGCTCTCTCTAGCCAATGGCGCCATTCCTCAAAAGCCAACTTGATGGCCAACAATTCCCTATCTCCCACATCATAATTTCTCTCTGCGGAGGAGAGTTTCTTTGAGAAAAAGGCACACGGTTGCCATTTGGCAGGAGAAGGAACCCTGAGACAAGACCGCACCCACCCCTACCTCAGAAGCATCAACCTCAACTATGAAGGGTAACGAAATATCAGGTTGTACTAGGATGGGAGCGGAAGCAAAACTCTCCTTGATATTAGAAAAGGCCTTACGCGCCTCTACCGACCAGGAAGAAAAATCTACCCCCTTTCTGGTCATATCAGTGAGTGGTTTAACAACAGAGGAATAATTCAAAATAAATTTCCTGTAATAATTGGCAAAGCCCAAAAAACGCATCAGCGCCTTCTGGTTCTCAGGAAGCTCCCACTCAAGCACAGCGCGGACCTTCTCGGGGTCCATGCGAAAACCAGAAGCAGAGACACGAAACCCCAGAAATTGGATTTCTGGAACCGCAAACACACATTTTTCCAGTTTCGCATATAATTTATTCTCCCGCAGAATGAGCAAGACCTGACGTAAGTGTTCCTTATGAGTCTTGAAATCAGGAGAAAAAATCAAAATGTCATCCAAATACGCTAATACAAATTTTCCCATTAAATGATAAAAAATGCTGTTGACGAAATGCTGAAAAACGGCTGGGGCATTCATCAAACCAAAAGGCATAACCAAATTCTCAAAATGGCCCTCAGGGGTATTGAAAGCCGTCTTCCATTCGTCTCCTTCTCTGACCCTAACCAGGTTGTATGCCCCTCTTAGGTCTAATTTGGAAAAGACTTTAGCCCCAACAACCTGGTTAAACAGGTCTGGGATCAGAGGAAGCGGATAAGGATCACGAATAGTGATACTGTTCAGCTCCCTGAAATCCAGACAAGGTCTTAAAGAACCATCTTTTTTCTTAACAAAGAAAAAACCAGCGGCAACAGGTGACTTCGAGGGTCGTATGTGTCCTTTTCTCAAACTCTCAGAGATATAAGCCCGCCTAGCGACCCTCTAAGGTTGGGAGAGATTGTATAAACGAGATTTAGGCAGCTTGGCACCTGGGATGAGATTAATAGGGCAATCATACTCCCTGTGCGGAGGCAAACCCTGAACTCCACTCTCAGAGAAGACATCCAAAAATTTAGAGAGGAAAGGTGGTACAGTCTTAGTAGAAACCTCAGAAACAGATGTTATGAGGCAATTCTCTCTGCAAAAGTTACTCCAACCATTTATTTGCCTCGCTTGCCAATCAATGGTGGGGTTATGTTTAGTGAGCCAGGGTAGCCCCAACACTAGAAGAGTAGGCAAACCGCTAAGGACGAAACATGACACATCCTCAACATGAGCATCACTCACAATTAAACGGATATTGTGAACTATGCCCTTTAATGATTTCTGAGAAAGTGGAGCTGAATCAATAGGAAAAACAGGAATATCCCTTCCCAAAGTGCATACCTGGAAACCATGAGTTATTGCAAATTGATTATCAATGAGGTTGACAGCTGCTCTACTATCCACAAAAATCTCATAAAAAATGCTCTTGCTCTCTAGCGCCACCCTAGCAGGCAGGACAAAACGGGAACTACAAGCAAACGGAAAACCTTCAATTTCCGCCTCAACCCTGCCAATAGTAACAGACGGAACATTTTTAAAAGATTTTTTCCTTTTTATCTCTTTATTACTCCCAGAAAACTGCCTGAATCTCCTTGAGGGACAAACATTTGCCAAATGATTTATACCTCCACAACAAAAACAAACCCTCCCATGCGGGCTGAATCTTCTATTGTCAGAGGCAATCAACCCCAGCTGCATGGGCTCCTGCTCAGAAGGGGCTGACAGCGACTGAGACTCCTGCGCACAGAATGAGACCGCTGCACTGTTCCGAGACTGAGTAGGACAGGAAGGAGAGATCTCTCGTCTCTCTCTAAGGCGCCTGTCAATACGAACGGCCTGAGACATAGCAGAGTCCAAGGAGATAGGCCTCTCATGAAAGGAAAATGCATCTTTCAATCCCTCTGAAAGACCATGGCAAAATTGACTTCAGAGTGCAGCATCATTCCAACCAGTATCAGCTGCCCATCTCCGAAATTCGGAGCAGTATATCTCTGCGGATTGTTTACCCTGGCATAACAGACGTAGTCTAGACTCAGCCAGAGCAATACGATCCGGATCATCATATATCTGACCCAGGGCTAAAAAGAATTCATCCACTGAGCGTAGGGGCCGTGTCCACCCCGGTAGCGAAAAGGCCCAAGACTGAGCGTTACCCCTGAGCAGCGATACAATGATCGCCACCCTCCGTTCGTCATCACCAGAAGAATGGGGAAGAAGGCGAAAATGGAGTTTGCAAGCCTCTTTAAAACGCACAAAATTCTCACTACCCCCAGAGAACGTATCCGGGAGCGAGATCTTGGGCTCAGCACAAACTCCATGAACGCAAGCTGGACCGGTCACTTGAAACTGAGAAAAAATCCTACGGAGATCAGCTACCTCCAATGAAAGACCCTGGAGGCGTTCAGCCAAAAGTGAAACCGGATCCATGCTTGAGACGGTTTTGGCGGCTGATAATTTCACGGATGGTGTACAGGAAACAAGACAATACCATATAAACAATGTCTCTCTGGATCCACAACTAAGGAACAAAGGGAGACCCCTGCAATAGAGCTGCCGCTCTCCCTCACTGCTCAGCCTATGCGAACACCCCAAAGGTGGATGGCCGCATATCCACGTTCCTCGGCTATCTATTACCTGAAGACCCTACAATAGTGAAGGGACACGACCACCGGCTCCCTACACTGACACGGAGGGAGTCAGGGTCACCTGGATCCAGAAAAGACAAAAACATAAATACATAAACAGCACTTATCTGCAGACGACTGACGACTGAGAACTGGGAACAGCATGCACACACACTCCAGGAAGTTGTATCAGCCGCACACTACTGCATTATGGGGAGGAACTTAAAGGGTAGCGATCAGTCCAACTGCATGACAGCTGAGATAGACTAACGAGATGAGAAACTAAACCAAAACAAAGAAATTCAAGGAGGAGGATCTGAGAAGCTCCTGTGAGCGCTTCTCAGCTGTCTGGCTGTGACAAAAATATCTCCTATGCGGTGAGCGCCGTAACAGAAATAAATAAATAAAAACCATGCACCATTTTTTAGTCACCTTGTCACCCCAAAAAATAGGATAGGACTGTTCTATTATGGGCCGAACGTTTCATAAAATGCGAAATGCACACGGCTTTTTTTGGTGTTTTTTGTTTTTTTCTTCGCGTGGTATTGAGTATCGCAATACTTTTTTATGGTGAAGAAAGCGAATCCAAATTTTGGTATTGAAACAACCCTACACCGATCTGATCGGCGTAGCGTTGTCACGATACGAAAATTTGGATTCGGTTTCGATTTGGCGACTAAAAATTTAATTTGGCTCCTAATTTTTTCAGTTCAGGAGCCAATGGCTACTAGGTTTTTTATTTTGTCTGGAGCACTGCGCTAACACAATACAGTCTGTATAACTGCTGTTTATACTTTGGTATTTTCAGTGTCTTAGTATAATTGTTTATCTTCATCTCTTCTGTGAATCATTAGGGATTAGCATATATTTTTATATAATAGTATCTATCAGTACTGTTATCTTCTTTGTACTACTTGTAGAATAGATAATTTAAGACACGTATCTCTGTACCTGGTATTATGCCCCTTGCTATGCTTTTTGTATCTTTTTCCATCGTGTCATTTTCTATCCTTTGATTATTTATTTTATAATAAAGTGTGTAATAATTTTTACATGTCAGTCCCATTGGTTTTCTTTGTGGATTTAGAGGCTGTTTTCTTGCTCCATGGGATATTTTTGATGTTGTTTGATGGAAATGGTGAGGTTGTTGTAGGTTTTTTCTGAAGATAGACAAGCCTTTTAAAGGGGTTTTCCAGGACTTAAAGATAACCTTTCACCGCTCCTGGCATGTCTTCTTTAATAGCTTCATTTTCAGACTGTTCAGGGATAATGTCACTGTGTGGTGTGGGAGGTAAACTTTGCACCAAACACAGCAGGGAAGGGAAAAGGTACTAGCCTTTAAACTAGGGAAAGGTCACCACCTAATGAATCCCTAAACCGAGCCCTGACTACTATCAGTATGAAAAGACCTCGATAGTAGGAATGATCATATGCAGGAACCTAGAGCCCTATCTGACCCTAAAGAGCCCTGGAAATAGTGTCAGGACAAAATATAACCTGTTCCTTTCCAGCTGAAGGAACAGGAGACTCCCTCGGGCCTAATACCAAAAGATAAGGGAATACAACAAACTAGAAATAGGAAAAAGACACTTAACTCCGAAGTACGCGGACGAGCAGGAACTCAGAGGAGAACCAAACACCAGCACATCCACAACCAGAAAGGAGCTATCAACCACATAGCATGATGGATGAGACCAGACTAAATAGAGGAGTTGGAATGACCACTTATGTTACACCTAAGACAAGAGGTGTGGTATTCACCAGCAACAACACAGAAACCAAGTGAAACCAAAGAGGCTGTCAGATCACATCATGTGCAGCCAGTCTCTTAGATCTTCACTTACTTCCCTTCCCTTACTGCAGACTGCTAGAAATGTATTCATAACTTCTAGCAGGAATAATAAAGGAATGGCACAACATAGAGTCATAAGAATAGATGTTCCAGAATTGTTATTGCATGGGGAATGCATGAAGCTATTAAAACAGGCATGTCAGGAGCGGTGACAGGTCATCTTTAAGCTGGATTTAGACGGGACGAGGCTGTCAGATCACATCACAGGCAGCCAGTCTTTTAGATCTTCTGATCCCTGTCACAGGAGAGACCCTTCTATGGGTGGCCTCAGGACACCCAGGACCGACTTTATCTGGATGAGCTCTGTGAAAGGCTTTCACCAGACAACTAGCATTAATGTTTGCCGCTGGAACCCACATCCTCTCCTCTGGTCCGTAACCCTTCCAATGAACGAGATACTGGAGGGATCTATGGAGAATTCGGGAGTCCACTATCCTGGCGATCTGAAATTCCAGATTACCGTCCACCATGACAGGAGCGTGAGGCAAGGAGGACGGTTCAACAGGATTGACATATCTCTTCAACAACGACTTATGGAACACATTATGAATCTTCAAAGCCTGAGGAAGTTCAAGACGAAAGGCTACCAGGTTAATAATGGCAGTGATCTTATATGGACCAATAAACCTTGGACCCAACTTCCAAGAAGTTACCTTCAACTTAATGTTTCTTGTGGACAGCCACACAGAATCTCCGACTCTCAGGATCGGACCATTCATACGTATCTTGTCAGCCATGCGTTTATACTTGTTGCCCATTTTTTTCTGATTATTTTGAATTTTCCGCCAAATAGATGACAATGAAGAGGAAAATCGTTCCTCTTCAGGTATACCAGAAGTCTCCATACCAGAAAATTAGCCAAATTGCGGGTGGAATCCATATGCCCCAAAAAACGGCGACTTGCCAGTGGACTCCTGTCTACGGTTATATATGGCAAACTCGGCTAAAGATAAAAATGAAGACCACTGCTCCTGGTTCTCCGAGACAAAACATCTCAAATAAGTCTCCAGATTCTGATTAGTGCGTTCAGTCTGTCCTTTTGACCTGAGGCTGAAGAAAAGGACAATTGTACCCCCAGATGAGTACAGAATGCCTTCCAGAATTTGGAAACAAACTGAGTCCCTCTATCAGACACCACATGAGAAGGAATACCATGTAATTTCACGATGTTATCGACAAACACTTGTGCCAGAGTTTTAGCATTAGGTATACCTGGCAATGCTATAAAGTGTGCCATCTTACTAAAGCGATCAACAACCACCAAAATCACAGTTTTTCCTGAAGAATTAGGTAAATCTGTGATAAAATCCATGGAATGATGAGTTGGGACGGGATGGGCAACAGAAGTAAAGATCCGGAAGGCCGAGTATGTGTCACCTTAGCAAATGGACAAGTACTGCAAGCAGACACATAGTCCTCAAAACACTTAAGCAACTCCGGCCACCAGAATCTGCGAGAGATGAGATCGACAGTGTATCTGCTCCCATGGTGTCCTGCGAGAACCGTACAGTAATGTTCCTTGAACACCTTGTGAGTAATTCAGAAGGAACAAACAACTTCCCCGGAGGAAAAGAATCGTTCAGTCGTTTAGCCGACTCCAGGTAAGCCAGATTTTTGTGATAAAGTAAGCACAGTAATAGGATGAATTGCTCCTTCCAACCAATGATGCCACTCCTCAAAAGCCAACTTAATGGCCACAACTCTCTATTACCCACGTCATAATTCCTTTCTGAAGGCAAAAGAGAAAAGTCCAGAGCTGCGCTCACCTGATTCCACTTGAAATGGAGGCACAGACTGCGCTGGGATTGGAAGACAGATCCCGCAGGTTCGAGCGAAGTGCGCTGGCCGGTGCATGCGCACTTTGCTAAACTAGGCCGCTGCCAGTAGTCCGCAGGGGCGCATCAGGTTATACCTAGTGCGCACGCGCGGGATCTGGCTGAAGAGAGCGGACGTTAGAGAGGTGGCGATGAACTAAGGTAGGCGGATCTAATGAAAGGGAGGGCGGCGATTTCAATTCAGAAGGCGGCGCTGGGCACCGAAAGGAGAAGGCTGCAGCCGGGCACCCTGCATCATGAGACATCCCCTTGGACACATTTCTGACATGAGTGACAGGTTATATAAACCTGTTTTTTATGATTATAGAGCCACAGGCGCATTTGATAAAGTCACTTTAGGATTCAGTGTATTACTAGGGACATCGCCATATGTTTAGGTTATAGGCCTAAATTCTGATGGCAGAATCCCTTTAAGCATGTAGAAAGAAAACCATAGGGAGTCCAGCTTCCAAAAAAGCATTGTACTTTATTCCAAAAATATATTAAAATCCAACATGGCAACCCGGCAACATAGTCTTATGTGTAATGGCCATGCTGGGGTACTACAGCTTAGCTTCCACTCACTGGGATATTGCCTTCTGCTGAGGCCAGCGACTCCTGGCACCAGACGCATTGCTGAGAGGAGCCTTTTCGCTGGAACTGCGGGGGGCAGGAGAGTGGATTTCTTTCTTTAGCTACACTGCAGTAAAGCCAACAGACAAAAATTTCCTAAAGCTGGAATACCCCTTTAAGTACTGGGACTGTCCATTAATACCCAAAAAGGGTTTTTTGCTTTTTCATTGTTGCGTTCCCAGAGTCATAACTTTATTATTTTTCAGCCAATGTAGCTGTATGAGGGGTTTTTACAGGATGTGTTGTAGGACGCCATTCTGGGTGCATCTAACTTATTGAATAAATGTCAGGCAGCAGTGTGTTAAAAAAAAAATAGAAACATTAAAAACGTTATAAATCTTTTCAACGTGGAGGTCTCCACTAGACCATAAGTGGCGGGGACCCATTCACAGTGACATACCCTTCTTGTATACATGACGGCTGAGGCCAGTGCCTGGCTGCTGTGGACTCATTAACAAGAAGCTGCAGCTGTGTGTTTTTTGTTTTTTTGAAGCATCGCTTCCTGCTGTTCGTTTTTTTTAATTACGGAAAAGAAAACATAAATTCCACAATTTATTTTTTTCAGATTCCTGTCATACCCAGTGTGGAATACTTTGGAGACCTATGAGGTGGCAAAAACCGGACGTGAGCGTCTGTCAGGGATAGTGTGGGCCTGACACTGACATATATCAGGAGACATACGTTTATTTTGCACTTGTCATCCTATTCCTGTACTAGGGTGGAACCTAGCCTGAACCGTTTCTGCAGAAGTCGCCAAGTACTATGGTTATTGCGGCTGCCACAGTACATGCCAGTACATGGCAGCAGCTCAGCCCGCGCTGGACTGAGGGGCGGGAATCTGGCGCTTGTCCTGCCCGCTGCCACCACTAGGTGTCCGGAAGTGCTCCGGTCAGACTGGCAGAGAGCGCTGGAAGAAGCCCGCCGCCCCGGCCTCTGTGTGTGGAGGGTTAAAGCGTGAGCGAGGAGCAGGAATGGCTGCGAGCACCGGGGTCTGGACGTCTCTGCAGCGTAGACCGAGAGGAGGCGTGACGCTGCGTCCGGTACGGAGCAGGAGCAGGTTACCGGCCTGTGTGAACAGGGGCTGTCCATGGCGGGTTGTATCTGTGTAGCACCTGCTTGTCATGTGCACCTCCTGAGGGGGTTTCCACACAATAGGCTCTAAATGCCTCAGAGGTGCAGGTGTCTCCTTTGGGACCCTCATGTAATGGGAAAGCCGTGTGTGTGATACTGGCCTATAATAAGAGTTGTCTGTATTCCTCTTCTTTGTCATCTGTTTGGCGGAAAATTCCAAATAATCTAAAAAAAAAGGGGCAACAAGTATAAACGCATGGCTGACAAGATACGTATGAATGGTCCGGACCTGAGAGTGGGTGATTCTGTGTGGCTATTCACATTGGCGCCATTTCTCCAACTGAACTCACAGTATGATAATGACCTATGATGCCGGGAGTTCCTGGCTGACGGCGGGTTTATTGTAGTGACATACTGCCGTCAGTACAGTAGACCCGCTACGTTGTGCCCCATCACACGGAGCATGGTTCTCAGACACATCGCTCAAAAACGGTGCCCGAAGGGGTCAATGGGGCTTCCGACATGTGACCAGGCATGTTCTGCTATTTTATCCTGTATGTTTGGAGGCAGATGTGAACGTAGCCCTATAAACCAGTTGGATTGTGCGGGAGGGGGTCGAGGTGAGTAGTCAGCGCTGCAGACTATGCTAGTGCTATGAAAAGAACGGTTAATGTGTAGTAAAGATTTCCACATCTCAGTCATCAGAACGTTTCGTATCTGAGGGGTCATTGCCCTCTATGGGTTTGTGCCAGCTCCATTACACAGTCCGAGGATCAGGCCAATTATGGTTTGTCGTGTGATGGCGTCTCTCAGGTGGCCCCTCTTGGCAGCAGATCACCCAGTGTATACAGGGGATGTGCTGCTTTCAGTATGGGATCTATATGGGGGATGCACTATCATAACAGCTTTTTGTCAGCGTTATCAGCCCTACCTGGCTATATGCCAAGTAGGGCAAGCTTGCACCAGGTAACAGAGCCCCTTTAATAATAATAAGGGGCAGAGTTTCCAAAATTGGGTCAATTCTGGGGGGCTCCATTTATTATTTCACCCCAGAGCATCTACAGTTGAGCCTCAACTGTGCATGCTGCTCTTTTACTCCTGACCTGTATGGTATGTCATGGCAAATGATTAGGGCCACATGGAGAGTGTTTGTAATAATAGGAGGGCCGACTTTTCACACTGGCATATGCTGGGCACAACATATCGGGCACTGAATTGGCAGCTCTGCGTAAAAATTGCAGTTCCCACTTTGCACCATCTGCGATGAATTAATTTTAGGAAAACACCTGTTCGATAAAAATGCTCACTACACCCCTTGGTAAATTCTGTGAGGGGTGTGGTTTCTAAAATGGGGTCACTTCTTTGGGGTGTTTTTTTTTTTTAAATCCTATCCTGAGGATAAGGGCTCATACACACAAACAGTGGGTCCACAATATACGGGCAGCAGCCGCGTGCACTGTCGATCGCGGACCCATTCAAATGAATGGGTCTGCAAATGGCAGGCACACGGGCCAGTGCGTGCGCAATGCGGACACCTATTTGCGGTCCGCAGCATGGGGCGCACCTGTTCTCGTGCATGAGCCGTAAGTCATCAATATCAGATGCCGGACAACCCCTTTAAGGGAGTGCTGCAGGTTTTCTCATAATGCTTAATATGGTTTTCAGCAGATTTTCACCATGAAATCAAAAAATTACAATCTTCCGCAGAATCTGTATGTAGCAGGTTCTATTGCGGATTCTTGTCAAAATCAGCCATGGGAAATATCCTCTGGGTCGGAACTGTTCACACTAGCACTGTAAGGCCCCTTGCAGCGAGTCTGCTTCGCAGCACCCGGCCTGACCTCCCAGTACTGCCGGGGGTCACATAGCATTATATTGATTTATGATGCTATAACCCTCACAGTTCTGGAATGTATTGGATAACTGATATAATGCTGCCAGTGTTATCCAATAAATTCCACAACTGTAAGGGTTACATAGCATCATAAATCAATATAATGCGATGTGAATCCCGTCAGCGCTGGGAGGTCAGGCCGGGTGCTGCGAAGCGGACTCGCTGCGGGAGGAATGCTCGTCTGCAAGGGGCCTAAGGATGTCTTCACACGCGGCTGAAAATTCAGTGAGTGAAAATTGGTTCCACTCATTTGAATGGGGCTGCAAGCACATGGATTTCTGCAACTCCCATTAAGGTGAACAGAACTGATTTTCAGTCTTGGAAATTTCTGCTCTAAAACCTGCTGTGTGTGAAGGCGTCCTAAGACTTTATAGCGTGTTCACTTCTCGTGGCAGGTACAATGTAGAGTGCAGCGCTATATAACGTGCTGACGTGAGGACCCCCTCCCACCCTTATGTGCCGAACTGTTTATTTCTTGCCAGAAATATAACAGAAGCCACGGTGGGTTGGTCACATTCCCGATCCCTTGTATCCAGCAGGGCCATGACTCGTGTAGACTGAGGCTTTGATTTCTCCCACAATTTGCCAGTATTTTCCTTGTGTATCCTGGATGACATACTCATATCGGTAAGTGGCAGTGAAACAGTAATGGGATCTGACCTTATTTTAGGCACAAGAGGTTATATCACGGTTAGCTCTCTGCTCCTTCTGCTGGGTGAGTACAGTTCCCTCCCAGTGATAATTTGGGGTCTGCTAAGCACGTGTGGAGGGTAGCTCAGGACTCTTGTATAGAGCTGCTTCTAAAATTGAGCGATGTTCTCAGCAGTTTTCTAATCCAAGCTTTTCACCGGCTTCTCCTTCTTCCAGTGATTATACTTTGTAACTCAGCCATTCTAATCTTCACGGGGGTAGGCTGTGGGGTAAAGTTCAGTAAAGACCCTTCCCCAGATGAGCAGGTAGATGCACTCCGGACTAATGACTTCTTTCTTTGCCTCTTCTTGTCAGGAGATTTTTTGAGCTTCAATTATGTTATTTATTCGGGACGACGTCTATAAAGAATATGCAAACATGATGCTGAATATTGTCGTTCTGTCTATGATCCTTTGCATATCGTTGTCCTTCTGGATAATATCAATTACTGCAAGTACATATTACGGTAAGGTGGTGGTTTTCTAGCTTTGTTATTTGCTCATTAACATTTCCCTTTTTTCTTTTTTTAAAGGGGTATTCCAGTTGTATTCGGTTAGATTGGTGGGGGTCCCACCGAAATGAACAGAGTGTGCAGGCAGCCACTCACTTCATTTCTATGGGAGTTCCAGAGATGGCCCAGCTATCTCCAGCACCCCCATAGGAATGAATGGAGGGGCTGTTAATATTGAAATATTGTTGACCTATCCTTGGGATGTAATATCAATATCGTCAGCGATCTGATTCTCGGCACCTTTACTGATCAGGGAGCCACAGCAAGAGCTGCAGCCTTTGCCTGTGACGATTGGTAACGCGGCCGCTGTGCAGCTCAGTCCCTTTCGAAGTGAACGGTATTGAGTTGCAGTACAGTGAACAGCACTGCCCTTGGTTTGCTACATTCGTCAGAGCCCCACAGCCACTTTAGACAGCTGATCGGTAGTGGTGCTGGGAGACAGACTGATCTGATCATGACAGCCTATCCTGAGCCTAGGTCCTCAGTATGTAATTCCCAGAAAGCCACTTTTCCACTCCCTGCTATTTATTAGGAAATCCTTTTTAATATGGCAGTGCATTAATAGTTGTCTATAAGGCACATTTCCCTTACGCCCATGACAGCACCCTTGAGAGACCGCCTCTATCCAGGACAGGAAACAGGAACTTTGGTGGAGAGCTCTTAAGGAGGAGCATGGCCCCTAGACCACCAGTTCCTGTTTTCTGTCCTAGGGATAGGACGGTCGCGTGGAGAGCAGAGTATTTTAGGCTGCAGAGCCCCTGTATTGTACTAGAGAGGGGTTACCTGGTCCGGCGTAAGTCTCCTCTAGGAGCCGCTGGGGAAAGTCTGGTGCTCGCTTCTGGGGTCCTGGTTCCTTTTTCCGCGCTGCTGCTTGGCTGCAGTCCCGGCCACACTGTGAGGTGCAACCGGCACGCCGGCGCTTCCTGGCAGTGTTCAGGCGGGCCGGGGCCTCCCTCTTCTCCATCCTAAGGTGCAGGCGTTCAAGAGGGCCAAAGTCTCACGTGACAGGCGAGAACCGGATGTGCTCACTGTGACTTCCGGTCTTTGGAACGCATAAAATCCCTACTAAAGGCCGCAGCAAGCACCAGCAAGGACTTGACCGAGGGATTCCTTTTCCCACTGAAGCGTGCGGTCAGAAGCAGCCCAGCCAGCCTACTGAGGATCCGGATTCCCCTCTGGACAACACTCTATCCTGTTGGTGCCATGGAGGATCAGAGTGCCCAGCACGCTGAACTGCAGGAGGGTCATGAAATCAGACCGGTATTACTGGTGGGGTAAGGGGGATCATTCCCCATCCTTTTTTTTATTTTCTCGGTCATGCTAAGCGTTCTTTGTCTCTTGTCTTGATTTTTAGACAATAAAAGAGGGGCCTAGAAAGGCTGTCTCAAAGACCCAGAGGGAAAGAATGCGATATGTGTAAAAAGAAGCTTGCCCCCTCTTGGCCAAAGATGTTATGTCAACATTGTGTCGAAAAAGTAGTGGAAGAAGAGTCCCCATCCCTACTTC
Source organism: Bufo bufo (assembly GCF_905171765.1). NCBI lineage: Eukaryota > Metazoa > Chordata > Amphibia > Anura > Bufonidae > Bufo > Bufo bufo. The sequence goes on from NC_053389.1 coordinate 482,154,247, forward strand.
AGAATATTAGAGATTTGGTGAAATCGGAAGTATCCGATTCCTTGAAAGTATTTAAAAAGAGCCTCCCTTCCGTAATCTCGGGCAGACAAGGCACGGCTAATAAAACATCAGATTCGGATTCATCAGAAGAAAGTGAGCTAGGGAAAATCTTAGATAGTTCAGACTCGTCGCAGGACGAAGAAACCATCGGCAGGCCACTTTTTTCTCCTGATGATACGGAAGCTTTATTAAAAGCAATCCGTGTTAAGATGAAAGTTTATTAATCCAGAGATCCGAAATCTGTTCAGGATATTATGTTCGGCGATCTAGGTTAGAGAAAATCCAGAGTTTTTCCCGTGAATGAAAACATAAAATTCTTGATACAAAAAGAGTGGAAAAAGCCTGATAAAAAAAATTTTGTTCCTAAAAACGTAAAGAGGAAGTATCCTTTTGATGAGGCGGACTCTGTTAATTGGGACAGGCCTCCCAAATTGGATGCACCAGTTGCTAAAATTTCAAAAAAGTCGGCCTTACCATTTGAGGACCTTGGCGCTCTTAAGGATCCTATGGATAGACGAGCGGATGTTTACCTCAAAAAAGTCTGGGAGACCTCAGCTCAGGCCTTCAAGCCGAATATTGCCGCCACATCCACTGCTAGATCTTTAAAATTATGGCTACAAGAATTGGAATCTCGCATTCAAAATAAAACCCAGAGATCAATTACTAGCTGTTTTCCCAGTATCTTTAAAGCGGTGGATTTCATTTCAGACTCCTCAGCTGAAACGCTGAAATTGAACGCTAGGTCAGCCGCACTCTCTAATTCAGCTAGGAGAACTATTTGGCTTAAAGGGTGGTTTGGAGACACAGGATCTAAAAATTAACTTTGCGCCATACCTTGTCAGGGCGATTATCTTTTTAGTTCTGTTTTAGATGACCTTTTAGATAGATAAGGCTTCAGACAATAAAAAAGGATTCCCTGTCTCCAGACCCCCCAAAAAACAGCGTTTTTTTCGAAGGAACAAAAAAGAATTTTATAAGGGACAAAGAGAGGATTTCAGAGCCGGTAATAAAAATAGGAAAGACAAGGGTTTCCTGTTCAATTCCCAATCCTCCTCAGGTTCAAGACCCACTCAGCAATGATGGTTTCTCTCCCGTGGGCGGCAGACTCTCTCACTTCCTTCACGCTTAGGAGGAAATCTCCTCAAACCTCTGGATTTTGAGCATTATAAGGGAATGTTTTTGTCTGGAGTTTGTCTCTCGCCCGCCGGACATATTCAAAGTCACAAACATCCTAAGAAATTGAGGAAAAAAACCTAGCTTTACAATAGGAGATTGCCTCTCAGTTAGAGAAAAATGTACTGGTTCTAGTACCAGAGTCAGAAAAAGGAAAGGGTTTCTACTCTTCCCTTTTTCTAGTTCCCAAACCAGATGGCACGTTCAGAACTATTATAAACTTAAAAGATCTAAATCAATTTCTCTCTTACAAGAAGTTCAGAATGGAGTCAATCTAGTCAGTTTTAAAACATCTTTTCGAGGGCTGTTTTATGGCCACAATAGATATGAGACGCATACTACCACATCCCAATTCAGGCAGACAGTCAAAAATTTCTCAGAGTCGCAGTTTCAATAGAAGGTCAGATTCATCACCTACAATATACAGCTCTTCCGTTCGGAATTTCTCAGGCTTCCAGACTATTCACGAAAGTAATGGCAGAAGTCATGGCCCATATAAGAGAAAGAGACATTCTAATAATCCCATATCTAGACGATCTCTTGGTGATAGCAGAGTCAAAAAACCGTCTGGACTTGCATCTCAAAGAGGTGGTGCGGATCCTAGAAGAACTCGGGTGGCAAATAAACTGGGGGAAATCGCATCTAATACCCTCCCAAGAATTGTATTTTTCTAGGAATGATCCTGAACTCGCAGAAATTATTCTGTATCCTTCCCCTAGACAAGATTCAGAAATTAACAGAAGGAGTTCAGTCCCTGATATTGGCAAAGAACCGTACTATCAGGCAGGCAATGGCGGTGTTGGGCAGAATGACTTCCACTATACCAGCGGTCAGTTGGAGCCAGCTTCACTCCAGACCCCTCTAGTGGCAAATCCTGAAAGAATGGCGGGGTGCCCATTTTCCGCTAGATGCACCACACACACACTCACTCCTCAGGTAATTCAATCTTTACGCTGGTGGCTGAATCCTGTAAATCTGTCCCAAGGTCTTCCTTGGAACCAACAGAATTTTGTAACCCTTACCACCGACGCAAGTCCTTTCGGCTGGGGGGCCTATTGTCAGGGAAACCTACGGCAAGGCGTTGGGAAAGAAGAGGAGAGTCAGGACTCTCAAAACATGAGAGAACTGAGAGCAGTTCTGCCTTGAAGGAATTTCTTCCTTTAATTCAGGGGAAAGCTATAAAAAAAATATTCGGACAACACTACAGTCGTTTCCTATCTGAACAGACAAGGAGGAACCAAATCAGAACCAAAGCAGAAAGTCTTATGCTGCTGGCCGCAGACATTTTTTCTGTTCTAATTCCTTGCGTTCCGTCCATCATGGCGGTACATCTAAAGGGGATGGAAAACAAGGTAGCAGATTTCTTAAGCAGAAACACACTAGACCAGGGGGAATGGTGTCTAAATCAAAAAGTCTTCAACCAAATAATTCTCCTCTGGGGTCGTCCGCATCTGGACTTATTTGCAACCAGGGAGAACAGAAAATGCAGTCTTTTCTTTTCTTTTCCCTCAGGGCAAGAGATTCACCAACAGGGATAGATGACTTCTCCCTCCATTGGCCGAACCAGCTCCTCTATGCCTTTCCTCCGCTAAGACTCCAAGGTTTCTCCAAAAACTAAGGCAAGAACAAACGAGAGTGATCCTAATTGCTCCATTTTGGCCCCGAAGAACCTGGTTCACCTGGTTGAGGAAACTCTCCCTAGCAGACCCTTGGTTGGATTCTCCTGGAAAGGCAAGATCTTTTGTTTCAAGGCCCTGTCATCCATCTGAATGTAAGACAGTTACATCTAACAGCATGGCTCTTGTGGGGGAAATCCTAGAAAGTAGAGGCCTCTCCAAGAAAGTAGTTTCCACCTTGCAATCTTGCAGAAAGGAGGTTACCTCCTCGATTTACCTCCGAATTTGGAACACCTTCCAGAAGTTTGGCAAGGATCCGGTGAATGCTTTAAACCCTCCTCCTATGTGTAAGATCTTAGATTTCTTACAAGCCAGTCATGAAAGGAATTTGAGGCCTAGCACACTCAAGGTACAGGTATCTGCCCTAAGTGCCTTTTTTGATTCCCCGATCGCTAACCACCCCTGGGTTAGAAGATTTTTTTTTTTTTT